>NC_079190.1:96296108-96583608 GCF_029499605.1 Hyla sarda
AAGGCAGCTTTTGGCTGAATGCTTATTCTTGTTTGTATGCACGTGAATACCTTGGAATACCAGGAGCAAAAATATTCAAACATACACCCTGGCATACCCACAGGCTTCAATGGACCTAACTAGGCTGGTATATGTTTTATTTGTGGGACAGAGTAGGGCAGAATAAAAAGGGTACTGTCATAAAGCTGATCAGACTTGGTCACAAGTAGCCTACCTTTGGTCTGTTGAAGGCTATGGGCATGCTGCCGTATTTGTTTTCTAAGAATATTCCGATGTAAGTGCGCGGTGTATGCACATTAGTAAATGAGAATGAGGTTAATGGCCAGGTCTAGAATTTTTCCTCAAATGTGTTTTTTATGCTTCATACAGATTTTGATTGAGGGGGTATTTTAATGATAGTAAATGTTTTACAATGGAGTATGGGTGTTTTCAAAACAAAAGAGAAAGCATACTCGCATGCCTCGATCCCCCGCAGCTGCTGTTCTGATGGTTCTCAGTCCCCACTGCTTCCTTTGATGTATGTTCCCTCCAAGTCATGCCCACTTGGTCATTCACCGACCCGCCATTGAGTGGGCCTAGCTGAGTGGGCATTTTCTCAATTATTGGCTAAGTTGAGTCACTGCATTTCTTGGAGGGCTGACACATCAGACGAAGCAGAAAACAGCAATGAGCATTGGAAACTGAGAACCGCCAGAACGGCAGCTGTGGGGCATCAGGGATGCTGAGTATGCTTTGTTTTGTATTTTACAAGCACCCCTACGTCATTGTAAAACATTCTCTATTGTCAGACTACCTCTATAATTGGTTTCCTATAAAAATGTAACCCTAGAGTTTGTGTCTTGCATGGACAGATATGTAAGGTCTATTATCTGTACAGCTCTATGGAATCAGCACAGTATCAATTGCACATAGTAAGTAAATCCAATCCTATATCACTGCATGGTTCATGTTGGTTCTATCTTCCTATCACTAGAATGCATGAGTAGCAACAAGGGGTTAACAGTGGCTGCAGGTACCAGATGATTTTACAGTTGCAAACTAATCATATATATTGAAAGCCATTGAAATGAACATTTTAATGAGGAAATTACAGCTTTACGGGGCTTTTAGTAGGCTGCCTGATTTCCACCTCATGGTATTTTTACCTCCGTAATTGTCACCTGCTTGAGCACAACATCGGGGACTCTACAAATTAAGAGCCATTTCCTAAATGAATCTGGAATATTCAAGTATTGTTTATTTGCTGCTGTCAGCATCACAGGCATATGCCGGATTTCTCCATTATGTCCGTTGAATGTAGAAATAATGGACAAATAACATAATTAGAGATGAGCGAACTTACAGTAAATTCGATTCGTCACGAACTTCTCGGCTCGGCAGTTGATGACTTTTCCTGCATAAATTAGTTCAGCTTTCAGGTGCAAAAGGTGGATACAGTCCTAGGAGACTCTTTCCTAGGACTGTATCCACCTTTTCCAGCCACCGGAGCACCGGAAAGCTGAACTAATTTATGCAGGAAAAGTCGGCAACCGCCGAGCCGAGAAGTTCGTGACGAATCGAATTTACTGTAAGTTCGCTCATCTCTAAACATAATGGTGCATTATAGGGTTGCCAACTTTCTTGCAAAAAAAAATACCGGCCATGCTAATTTGCACAGTTAATTATACATGCGTGACATCACAGGATACACATATGCGGGGGGGGGGGGGGGGGGGAATTTTGTCCTATTCTGACCCCCATAACTTTTTTTTATTTCTTCTAATAAAGGCCTTTTTGAGGGCTCATTTTTTTTGCCCTGATCTGTGGTTTTTTTTAAGTACCATTTTTTGTTTTGATGTGACTTTTTGATTGCATTTTTTTAAATTAAACTCTGGAGTTCAGTTAGTTAGGCTGCGTTCACGATTTCTCCATCAAACTTGAGTACACGATTTTTATAGCTTAAAATAGTATGAAATCGTATATAAAGTCGGATCCATTGACCTCCATAAAAAAAAAAAAATCCGATTTGATCCGCATCCGATTTCACACGATTTTTGTTCGGGTCTGAAATCGGGGGTTGACCATGTGGATCAAATCGGATGTCTGCAATGGATCCGATTTTTTTTATGGAGGTCAATGGATCCAACTTTATATACGATTTCAAACGATTTTAAAGTGTACCTCTCATCAAATAAACTTTTGATATATTTTAGATTAATGAATGTTGAATAACTTTCCAATAGCATGTTAATGAAAAATATGCTTCTTTCTATTGTATTTTTCCCGATCAGTCCTGTCAGCAAGCATTTCTGACTCATGCTGGAGTCCTAAACACTCAGAGCTGCCAGCCTGCTTTGGTCACAGCCAAACAGGCTGTGAACAAAGCAGGCTGGCAGCTTTGAGTGTTCTCCTTTGTGAACAAAGCAGACTGGCAGCTCGTAGTGTTTAGGACTCCAGCATGAGTCTGAAATGCTTGCTCCCAGGACTGGTAGGGAGACCCCCTAGTGGTCATTTCTTCAAAGTGGAAAATTAAATAGAAAGAAGCATATTTTTTAATAACATGCAATTGGAAAGTTATTCTGCATACATTAATCTATAATATATCAAAAGTTTTTTTGATGAGAGGTACCATTTAAGCTATAAAAATCGTGTACTCAAGTCGTGATGTGAACGTAGACTTACAAACTACAACACCCAGCATGCCCTGATACAGCAGCTGCCCCAAACGAAAACTACATCTCCCAGCATATTGGACTTTACAGTATAGGTCAGTGTTTCTCATCCAGGGGTGTCTCCAGCTGTTGCAAAACTACAACTCCCAGCATGCCCGGACAGCCAACGGCTGTCCGGGCATGCTGGGAGTTGTAGTTTTACGACAGCTGGAGGCTCTCTGGTTGGGAAACACTGGTATAGTATATTGTGCAACAATCCAGGAGTTGGAGGATTGGTTGGATAAATACCGGCTTTTGCATTGAGGTATTTTTAATATAAAAATACTGGCAATGTGGCCAAAATACCGGCTGTGTCCGTAAAATACCGGCCAGGTGGCAACTCTAGTGCATTAGGAAGAGCCTCCGGCACAGGGTTCTGGTGATTAAACGTTTGCGCTTTATATTCCCAGCTCCTGCGTGTTGGTTTTCTTCTGTCTGTTGCACAGGTTTCGGAAAACATCTGCTTGTAGCCGGTGGAAGGCCAGTTCACCAGCTGTCCTTGGATCTTATCCGAAACCGGCACAAACAAACAAATCTGTCCTTCTGACTTCACCGCCGCTGCTAGGCGAGAAAGGGTTATTTAGTAGTGAATAGAGGGTAAACAGTAATATCATTTCTGAAATACAAGAACACAATCTCTAGTTCTCCCTCAGCCGCTTCACCACTGCTCTCAGGGTTTAATGCTGCCAAGGTTGCACGTTGATGTAAAATGGAAATGTGCTTGTTGCAAACCTTACTACTGCAGATAAAATATATTGATTCCTTCAGTGTAAGCTTCTATAAAGCACTGTTGTCTAATACACAGGATGTCTATTATCACAGCCTCATTTTCTTTATGAAAGGGGCGATTCTGAGAAACCACTGGGCATGGGTGTAACAATAGCTGTCGCAGCCATAGCATCTTCTATACGACCCGTATGTTGAAATGCCCACTCATGTGAGAACAATGTAGCTTTTTTATACAAAGTAACAAGTTAATGACTTCCTGCTAAGTTAGCACAATATTGTGAGTTTTTCTTATCCATAGCCTTTATTGTTATTTATGCTTCTGTTTCTTGTTTCTAGTTGGTGGGGGGTCTGTCTTGTTTTGCTATAGGACCCTATGAACTCTATTTAGGACACTGGGTATCCAGTTCTATGCAGTTATTTCTGGTATTTAGAATAGAAGATGTAATGTTACGAAAATAATACCTCCCTTTAGTGACATAGGGGGAGATTTATCAAAACCTGTGCAGAGGAAAAGTTGCCCAGTTGCCCATAGCAACCAATCAGATTGTTACTTTCATTTTGTAGAGGCCTTGTGAAAAATGAAAGAAGAAATCTGATTGGTTGCTATGGGCAACACAGCAACTTTTCCTCTGCACAGGTTTTGATAAATCTCCCCCGTAGACTTTTACAACATACACCATACCTTCCAGATTTCAGATGGAAAAAAAAGACGGCGGTACCTCTGTAGCAATGCCGTCTCCAGGGAGTAGATCTGAGACGGCAGATGCCACAGAGAGGACCGCCATCAGAAATTTCCATACTACCGAACCGTCTAGGCCTTCAGACTAGGGATCGACCGATTATCGGTTTGGACGATATTATCGTCCGATATTCACGATTTTGGACGTTATTGGCAATTACCTTGCCGATAATCCGATAAAGCGGCCGCTTTAAATCAATGATCTGCAGCAGCTTCTTTGGGGCCGGGGGGGGGGGTGTGTGTGGAGAAATAGCCGATAACTTATACCGGAATATCGGTATAAGTCATCGGCTATCCGCCCTAACCTCCACAGATTATCGGTATCGGCCCTAAAAAAAAAATCGATATCGGTCGATCCCTACTTCAGGCAGTGCAGAGGAAGGAGGCAAAGCCATCTGCAGGGCTTCTTTTTATGTTCTGTTTGGCCCATGCCCCTGAGGCAGTACCGCTAATACAGACCTGATGGCGGACCTGGTCATAGATACTCATACAACTATATTTCTATTCCCTCACCAAAACTGTGATAGCCACAGGACTTCAAAGTGACTGCTACATCCCTCTCCAGTACTTGCAACATGCCTCTATATTTGTAATGTACTTACTCTCACAGAGAAGCTAAATCTCTGCTGCCTACCAGATGCCCTCATATGCAGTGCAGGCTTGTAAGTGTCAGATGTATACCTCCAGATGTGTCAGTCATATGCTACCCATATACAGTAAAGCCACATGCCTTCCCAGATATGTTATAGCCTCATGAACTTGTATACACAGTACAGCCACGTACCCCGTATACAGTGCCGTTCACACACCAACTATAAGTGGCTGCCATACTCCCCTCCTATGTGGTATCGTGTAATTCTTCCACTGATACGGGGAACAGAATTACTGTAGATGTCCATGTCCCATTTCACAAGTTGGCCTAGATTTATCAAACTGTGTGAGAGAAAAAAATAGAGTGATTTTCCCTTAGCAGCCAATCACTGATCAGGTTTCACTTTACCAGAGCTTGTGATTGGTCGCTCTGGAAAATCCCTCTATTTTTTTTCTCACACAGTTTGATAAATCTAGGCCAAGATCTTTCAGTAAGGCTCGGTTCACACCATGTTTTCAGCCATACGGGACCGCACACGGCTGGGGGGAGCTAAAACCGGGTGCTCCCGTATCCCTGACGTATACCGCCCGTATGTAACTCATTTCAATGAGCCGACCGGAGTGAAACGCTGACTCCGGTCGGCTCATTTTTGCCCCGTATGCGGTTTTTCACCGGACCTAAAACCGTGGTCCACATATGGCTGAAAACGTTATGTGAACCCAGTCTAAGATGCAGGAGGAAATTCCTGAGGCAGAAGGATATAGGCCCAGAATCCAGGAGACACAAAGATGTTACCCTGTGAATTTGTTGGAATACAATTTGTATATGCAGATAATGAATTTTACCTTTCTGTCCTGTTATTTTTCTAACACTCCTTCTTGCAGCCATGGGAAACGATTCTGCTTATAATATATGATCACAGCGCTATTTATGCATTTCCTAAATGAACTTTAGGGATCGCATTTGGGTTTTTATTTCCTCATGTATAAACACATATTACAAGTCACATAAAACAGACTTCATATACTATATACTGCCACTATCTCCTGCCTGTTTGTCACCATTAGCTTATTTCTTGGTCTGAAAGTAAAGGGACTTATTGCTGATCCCTCCGCTCAAGACCTTGCTTCTTACTTTAAGTAGAAAAAATTGACTAGGTCCGACAAGAGATTTTATCACAGCTTCTACCTCTTGTTGCGTGCTCCTTTATGTGACCCTGTACCGGAGAATGCATATTCTACTGCTATGTGGCTGTTCAGTCATAATTTGTATTATGTCTTCTATACTATTTCTTCGCTGTCTCTTTTGTGCGTTCTTCCTCTTCCTTGCTCTGTCGGGATTCCTCACAGCTTATCTGTGGCTCCCACTGTTCTCTGTTCCTACACATCTAGTTGCAGACACATCGGGGGAGATTTATCAATGTTGGTGTAAGGTAGTAAAGATTTTACCCCTGTTTGCTTGGTGTATTGTTTGCACAGTTACCCAAAATTTACCAAAAAGGCGCACAGGACTTGATAAATTTAGTTCAATTATAGAAACTAGTGAGCTGCGAGATATAGTAGGTTTAAGCTTTGTGCTCTGGCATTTTGTATGTGTCCTATTAGGTGGTGTGTGTTTGCGCAAAAGAAGTAGGCTTTGCGCAAAAAAAAAAAAAAAAAATTCTAAATTTAATTTGCGCAAATAATAAATACAGCTCCACTGCGAAAAGTTGGGTATGGTGCTCCATATCCCCATCTCTTTTGCGACCCAGTTTAAGGGAACATTGATATGTTGTGTATAAAATCCCTATTTATAAGGACTAAGATTTTTCTTTTTGTCTTTTTACAGAAGTTTATAGACACTTTGGGTGTAGGTGTCCCCTTTAGTTAACTTTGTTTGTTTTAGTTGTGAGCTGCACTATTTTTTGTAGAGATTCTATCAAGTTTAAGGGACTGTGCTGGCAAAATTGGGACTGTTGGCGAGTATGTTACTGCTTATATATAGTTAAAAAAATAAAATAAAAGAATGTGCAACCAGTGTTACTCTCGCAAAAATTTCCCTGTAAAAACATATGAAAAGTAACAGCAGAATATACAAAATAGTATAGGTCTGTAGCAAATTTTTTTTTTCATGCAAACAAGACTTAAAAGGGGTGCTCCAGGGTGGGACATATAAAATAAAAGCCCCAAAGCCACCACACTACCTTGATATATTCCCTTTAAATCAAAGCCAAACCCCAGGGCTGTAGGTTACATTCCCCTAAAATTTTACCTTTATTGTAATATTCTTAAAAAGTTCCCTAAAAGAAAGAAATAAAACCAATAGAGTGGCAGAGTGCATGTAAAGTATTATCAATACAGGGACTTCCCTGTTATATAACAGATAGACGGCATTACAGTACACCATATTAGCACTTTGTCACATTGATGTGAAAAAGTTACTGTCATGTTTTCCCCGACATGTTGCACCGTAAGGCTGTTATGGCTATGGCTAACAGTAATGGCCGACGGGGGTATTTATAATCACCCAATCTTACATCATCAGTACTGGCCCCCTCTCGTCATCCAATCCTAGATGCTGTAACATCCACACAATAATAGTTAAATAACGTGCAGGACATAAGGAGTTTATGCATTCCCTGTAAATGATCCTGCCTGATATGCATGGTTCCTGTGGTCTTCTATGGCTGCTTAATATTCTTTTACATTCTTTCCTTCACCTTCAGCATGAATACTACATTTCCTGGCAGCCATTACTGCTCCTCTCCCATTGTGTCCATCTCCCTCTCTGAGAGTAGCCCCCACCCTCCTAACTGTGTGAGCAGAGAGATTCGGTGTGTGATTGGCTGAGGCTGCACATACCTCCCAGTTTCAATCAATAAAGGAAGCATGACTAATCAGTGCAGGGCAGAAACCATGAGGTCTGAGCGCGGAATTTATCAAACCATGTAGACTGCTCTTTTTCTTCTAAATATGTTGCATAAAAAGTCGCAGGCTGGCCCTGTGCAACATTTTCTGTGACATTTCATTTAGAACATTTCATTATCATAAAATGTTCTTATTTAGACCACTTTGTGCAGTGGACACTGATTTATTATAGGCGACTTTTTGTGAAATGTCACACGGGCCAGACTTAGAAGTAATCACAGGGCAAGTCAACCCTGCCCTATAGAACTCTATGCGACTATTGTATTAAGGTCCGTGTGACATTTGATACAATTGTCCCATGGACACCAGTTACTCTGTGACTTTTTGATTGCATAAAATGGAGCAAACATTTGTTTGATTCAGCGTCCTCAAAATGTAAGTTTGTGTGACATTTGATAAATTTGGTGCACATCTGCACTTTTCGCCACAACATTTGTGCTCTAAAACCATTGAAAATTCACACCAGTCTTCGTGTCTCTAAGGAGCGTGGGGGCTGCTCTCAGAGAGGAACTTGGACGGAGACACAGTGGATGGCTAAATGACGTATTTTCCTCACTGCCTGGATGTAGGTGACTGGGAAACAGCTCTATAAAGCTAATGGATGATATTTAGAGATTGAAATAGGTTGGTGAGAGGGAAAGAATGGACTATGGATTTAGCACCTCTTTAAAACCAGATACAGTACACCCAAGACTTTAAAATAGTTTTTGTCAAAATATAAACAAATTAAAGCCAATATATGAATGGGAGAATATGTATCCACATGGAGCATATCTACATTACACAGTACAGCTACTATACATACATAGCAAGTTGGGGTAAAGATGAGAATATACTCAAATCTGTTAAGGCTTTTTAGTAGATGTATTGCGTAAAGAGCAGTGTTTTCCAATGCTGGGATTTGTAGTTTTGCAACAGCTGGAGGCACACTGTTTGGAAAACACTGATATAGGAAGATTGATGTCTATACATATTTGAACAGGTAAACAGTGTACATCCCCTACTCTATCACTGATAAGAGAAATTCTAAATAAAGTAATACTGGGTAGGCCTTAAAGCCAAAGACTTACCCCACATCTCTCCCCCTAATTTACTTTCCAGGGTGTAGCAGTTGCTTAAAGGGGTATTCCGGTGAAAAAAAACATTTTTCCATATCAACTGGCTCCAGAAAGTGAAATAGATTTGTAAATTATAAAAATCTTAATCCTACCAGTACTTATCAGCTGCTGAAGTTGAATTGTTCTTTTCTGTCTGACCACAGTGCTCTCTGCTGACTCCTCTGTCCATGTCAGGAACTGTCCAGAGCAGGATAGGTTTGCTATGCATATTTGCTCCTACTCTGCACAGTCCCTGAGACAGACAGAGATGTCAGCAGAGAGCAATGTTGTCAGACAGAAAAGAACAACTCAACTTCAGCAGCTGATAAGTACTGGTAGGATTAAGATTTTATTCTTATAGAAGTAATTTACATATCTGTTTAACTTTCTGGAGCCAGTTGATATGAAAAAAAAAAGAGTTTTTCACCAGAATACCCCTTTAAATTCACACAAATAGGAAGAAGTGGTGTAATGGGTTGCGACACTCCCATGCAGAACCAGGCATAGTCACACATGGGGACGAGCTGCTGTAAAGGGTTTGCAGCAATCCAGAAAGCAAGGCCTTCATTCTGCTGATGGTTTGGGAACTAACCTCAAGATCAGGCCATCGTGGCACTTTCTTATAATCCTAAAGTTATCCTAATCCGGATTTTATTCTAATATCACATCAACTCTGTTTTGTGCGGTCTGAATAGGAACAATCTCTCTGTATGGGCAAAATGAGACAGAGACTCCCTAGAATACGAGACAGAATCCTGTCTTCATCATTCACAGTTTTCCTTATTTTTTTCACACTAATGGAACAAGATACAACAAAGTCCCGGATCATTTGTCAGAGAATCAAACAAACAAGAAGGAAACATCCAGACAAGATGAATGTTATACATGTCCATCCTCTGCAGACGCTTTTAACCGGGTGACAGACATGACACAGGTCTACCAAGAACATAAAACCTACAATATTAAACCTCAAAAGAACAAGACAGTGCATTTATGTCCTACAGTACAGTATTAACCACAGTGCGACTGCTACATTTGGATGTTCTTATTGTAAACATTTTTATTTTGTTGCAGATAATAGCAGCTCAGAACTTGCCAGTAAGGTTTCGGCCCCTTTCACACTGCCGTTGTGCCCCGTCGGAAAAGGTCTGTTAGGCACTTTTTTTTGTGCCTTTAATGTCAGTTCGGGGCACAACGGGCAACAATGGGTCCTGACAAATCCAATGAACTATTATAGGGGCCCGTCGGGTGCCGTTGTTCTTTTACGGGAGTAGCGGAAGAAAAAGACCTGGCATGATGTATTTTTTCTCCCGCTATTCTCCCCGTGTTCTCTGACGTCTGTCGCACGCCCGTATCACAACGACAGTGTGAAAGAATCCTATTGCTAGACAAAAAGTATTTTTTGAAGTTTTTATTGATAAATAAACAGCTCAGAGTAAACTTTCTCCACTTGTTAGGCCTCCGTTACATATGTCCAGCATCTTTTCCCTCCGGCGCATTTTCTACAGTACGGAGGAAAACTGATGCTAGAACTGATCCAATTCATTTGAATGGGACAGTTTACATTTACATTTACAAGTTGAACGCCACATTTGGACACGCCGGTTTGGCACCAGACAAAGGAATGACTCTTGCTGCAATTCCCTGTCCGGCGTTCAGAAACGATAGATGCCGGATGCTACACAACTGATAACAGCCTATGCATGTTGTCATCAGTTGTGGCTGCAGTTGCGTTGAGATTTAGGCTGAGTTCACCGGACACCGGATATATGTAATCCCAGCCTAAGTCTATGTTCACACTGCTGATTGTTCTAAAAGCTTTGGGGGCAAAAGTGTTTATTTTTGTCCTGTCAGATCAGGGTGCGTCATACATTTTACTGTGTAGATCAGCACATCAGACTTTGGTATTTCACACAGAGGAATCTAGTAAAAATATGTATATCACATGGGGGCCGATAGGTGATGGGTGTCATTGTGTCATGTGTCGCACAGTGGAATTCATTGAAGGTATTGGTCAGGAGCTGCTCTTATGGACAATCAAAAAAAGCACCTTTAAAAGGATTCTCTAAATTTGGCCATGTGCACAAACACATTTACTGTATATGTATTTAAAGGGGTACTAATACATCTTATCCCCTATCCAAAGGATAGGGATAAGATGTCTGATCGTGGGGGTCCCGCCGCTGGGGACCCCCGCAATCTGTCATTCAGCACTCACCTTTACAAGATCTCCGCCCCATGTGACGTCACGCCCCGTCAGTGCAAATCTATGGGATGGGGCTTCACGCCCCCTCCCATTGACTTGCATTGAGGGGGCGTGGCCGTGATGTCACGAGCCTCCGACGCTTCACCCGATGCTCTAAACAAATGCCGGGTGCAGCAGGGAGATCGCGTGGGTCAACAGCGGCGGGACCCCCGAGATCAGACATCTTATCCCCTATTCTTTAGATAGGGGATAAGTAGTATTAGGGCCAGAGTACCACTTTAAAGGGGTGGAACACAAACGTTTTCAAATTAACTGGTGCCAGAAAGTTAAACAGATTTGTAAATTAAAGAAACAAGAGAACAATCGGCACAGCTTACTTCTGATCCTCGGGACTACTGTAGCTCTGTAGTGGTTAAATTGTAGGAAGCTGGTGGTGCTCAGACTGACAAAGGGAAAGTCCATCAAGCATGCAAGTAGAGAAAAGAAATAGTCGGCGACTCACCACTCTTCTGTTCAGCAAAGTAATGCAAGCCTCAATACAAGCCTACTGGAGGGGGCGTAATAGCTATCACGCCCCCTCCCATAGGCTTGCATTGAGGGGCGGAGCGTGACGTCACATGGGGGCGGAGGCGTGACATCACACGCCGCCGGCCCTTTAGTCGCCCGTAATCAGACCCGGAGCGAACACGCTCCGGAGACTGATTACAAACGGGGTGCCGCGTGCAAGATCCCGGAGGTCCCCAGCGTCGGGACTCCCGCGATCAGACATCTTATCCCCTATCCTTTGGATAGGGGATAAGATGTGTAAGCACCGGAGAACCCCTTTAAAATAATTTTTTCCACCGGAGTACCACTTTAAATTAACCCCAGGATAAAAAATAAAAAAAACTATAAGACACCTCACAGTTTGCTGTCACTTCAGTGTCCCTCCCTGGTAGTGCTGCGACATGACACTGCAGCCAATCGCCAGCCTTAGCTGTCAAGTGCCATATAAGCAGGAACATACCATTGGGGCCAGTGATTGGCTGCAATGTCACAACCATAATATACTGAATGTCATTGTGGCACTTATGGCTGTGCTGGAACGACACTGAACTGAGGGGTAACTACAGGTTTAATTTCTTTTTTACCGCAGTCCATATTGGTAGACATTTAAAAAAGAAAGAAAATACTGGAAAATTACTCTGTTTTTTTTTTTTTGCTGCTGCAAAGTTTCCTACCCATTGAAGTCAATGGGAAGCAAAATCAACTGCGGAAAATATTCAGCAGAATATGGCACATGTGACCCTACCTTTAAAGATAAAGGGAGGTAGATGTGTGTTACTTATCCAATTCATGTGTCGGAATGTATCTAATAAAGCCTACACATGCACTCACTAATATTAGCAAGATCCAGACAAGTGTACACAAGCAGTAACGCATACGTTCTACTGTGTGCATCACCGCTCACCAAGTTGCCGGCGCTGTGTACCCTGCAGCAAATGGGTGCAGCCTCTGTAAGGTGAGTAGTGATGTTGTACTCTATGGGAGGTATTTATCAAAGGATTTATGTGGGTTTTTTTTTCACGTAACTTTGGCGCAATACTTTGGCGCAGTGTCTTTTTTGCGTCAAAGTTTGGCCCATCTTCTCCACTGTCATTTTTACAACTTTCACAAAATCACACGGTCCTGTGTGTGATTTTTACTTTAGTCAGTAATTCATCATTTGCGCCAATCGATCTTTGGCGCAATTTTGCGCCTTTCGTTTTTTTTTTTTTGCGCAAAACACCGCCAAGAAATTTTGCACATGGAAAACACACTCAGCAATGTCAGAAAATGTAAAGGCGTCAACATACATAAAAAGCAGCGACGCCTCCAGGGCTGCTCAATACTATCCTGCGACATAGGGGGAGATTTATCAAAACCTGTACAGAGGAAAAGTTGCCCAGTTGCCCATAGCAACCAATTAGATCGCTGCTTTCATTTTTAACAAGGCCTCTGCAAACTGAAAAAAGGGACCTGATTGGTTGCTATGGGCAACTGGACAACTTTTCCTCTTGACAGGTTTTGATAAATCTCCCCCATAGTTGTCTCTGAGGAACCTTCACCCTCCGTTGAGCCAACATTGGACATGGCCGCACAGGTTCAGGAAAGGTAAAGCACTAAAGCAGTGGTCTCCAACCTGCGGACCTCCAGATGTTGCAAAACTACAACTCCCAGCATGCCCGGACAGCCAACGGCTGTCCGGGCATGCTGGGAATTGTAGTTTTGCAACATCTGGAGGTCCGCAGGTTGAAGACCACTGCACTAAAGTAACAAAAAAAAAAAAAAAATACTGAAGTTGAAAATAAAATCCATTTCACATGGTGGCTATAAACCCCACAAAAGAAAATAACTCATTCGCTTGCTGATATACTGCAGGAGGGACCCCGAAATGGCTGCTCTACAGGGTAAAATACGCGTCCTCTGTGGTGGTAAGTTCTGTGTAAAAGGCGCGGTGAACGTCTGATTATAACATTTGAGCCAAAATTACTAACAACTTGCACCAAATGATAAATTTGGCGCATGTCCACAAAAACCAAAGTGAAAAAAAAAGGGTAAAAAGAAACTGTCAACAGGCAAAATTGATAAATACCCCCTATGTGTTGCTGCTCACTAGAGATGAGTGAACTTACAGTAAATTCGATTCGTCACAAACTTCTCGGCTCGGCAGTTGATGACTTATCCTGCGTAAATTAGTTCAGCTTTCTGGTGCTCCGGTGGGCTGGAAAAGGTGGATACAGTCCTAGGAAAGAGTCTGCTAGGACTCTATCCACCTTTTCCAGCCCACCGGAGCACCGGAAAGCTGAACTAATTTATGCAGGAAAAGTCATCAACTTCCGAGCCGACAAGTTTGTGACGAATCAAATTTACTGTAAATTCGCTCATCTCTAGCAGAGACCCCAAATGATTGGCTATAACCTTTGAAATTAAAAATCTGAATTTCCGTGGCAGATTAAAAACAATTGGACTCTGCAGCAATTGAATTTCTGAGAGGAATTTTTCCTCTGGATTCCACTGGGAAGTTTTTCTGTGTAAACAAGGCCTAAGGCTGTCTGTAATAGGTGCAGAGGTTTTGCCAAAACACAGGTGGTTATCACCAGCATAAATAAAATAGATCTGAATAGTAAGATAGGTGGGTCTTTTGGACTCCTGACAACAATATGAAATAGCAAAGGGCTATTTTTTTTTTTTTTTTTTTTATGAACTGGTGCCAGAAAGTTAAACAGATTTGTAAATTACTTCAATTAAAAAATCTTAATCCTTCCAGTATTTATCAGCTGCTGTATAATACAGAGGAAATTCTTTTCTTTTTGGATTTCTTTTCTGTCACGACCACAGTGCTCTCTGCTGACACCTCTGTCCATGTCAGGAACTGTCCAGAGCAGCATATGTTGGCTATGGGGATTTCCCCTGCTCTGGACAGTTCCTGACATGGACAGAGATGTCAATAGAGAATACTGTGGTCGTGACAGAAAAGAAATCCAAAAAGAAAACAATTTCCTCTGTAGTATACAGCCGCTAATAAGTACTGGAACGATTAAGATTTTTTTAATAGAAGTAATTTACAAATCTGTTTAACTTTCTGGCACCAGCTGATTTAACAAAAAAAAAAAAAAAGTTTTCCACTAGAGTACCCCTTTAAGTTGACTTTTACTTGCGCAGGATAACTTTGTAAAGGCGCAGCCAGTAACAAGGCAGATTCTGCTTCTAAGGATCTAAACTTTCAAAAGAACAACAAATGAAAGCAGCCTCCGCCGATTTAATAAATCTCCTCTGGGCTACAATGCAATTAAAAGAAAGAAAGCCGACCTTCCTGGCACAAGGCTAATAAATCAGTCTGCGACCAGACTTCAGACACGGGCCACATGACATCTACACTCAGCCGTGGGTTCCAAAACTCTTTCCCTTATTCCATGCCAAGGCAGTCATCCTCTCCAGCCTCCTGTAGGCATTTCTATTGGATTTTAATAGGAGTTTTGTTATATTCTATATGTAGATTGAACTGATTTATTCAGGACTGGCAATGACCTTGTTTATATATGTTGGGTTATAATGTATCTCAGACGCTGATTTCAGACCATTTATGTGCATTGTGGATTTTCGCTTCCCTCTTTGAACAAAGGGATTTATCATGAATAGGAGATCAAGAACATTTTATTTTGGCGAAGTACATGACTTTAGCAGCAAGGTCGATACTTTAGAGACCGCAAACATTTTCTCTATATACAGTGGTCCCTAATGTTAAAACATTAATCGGTTCCAGGACGACCATTGTATGTTGAAACCATTGTATGTTGAGACCATAACTCTATGGAAACCTGATAATTGGTTCTGAAGCCCCAAAATGTCATCCAAAAATAGGAAAAAGTGAGGATTAAAGAAAATAAGTACATAACTAATAGAGATAAAGCAAATCCTTACATATAAAAGTAAGAAAGATCTGCTGGGAGCTGTAAATCACTGTCTATGTAGAGGACAGAAGCTTCTTCAGGGTCCTGTACAGAACACACAGTGTCCCAAAAAAAGTAAAATGCAGCCGCCATCACCTGGTGTCCATAGGAGCAGCTAACCCTGGCACAGGTAAAGAGTACAGAACATGTAGTACATCCCTGTACTGTAGGGAGGCGCTACCAGACACTGTCTATGTAGAGGACAGAAGCTTCTTCAGGGTCCTGTACAGTACACACAGTGTCCCAAAAAAGTAAAATGAAACCGCCCTCACCTGGTGTCCAAAGGAGCAGCTAACCCTGGTACAGGTAAAGAGTACAGAACATGTAATACCACCCTGTACTGTGGGGAGGCGCTACCAGACAGCCAATCAGTGCATGCACCCCAGTAATACAGGGTTTTACCAGTGAATGCCCATTCTGATTGGTCAGATCTTCCAGTCATTGACACATTTCACAGATCTGGACTGTCCATAGTATTGTATGTTGAGTCTTGATTCAAGTTACAATGGTCCAGAAAAGATCATTGCATGTTGGAAATATTGTAACTTGAGGCCATTGTAAGTTGAGAGACAACTGTATTACCACAGAACAGAAAAACACATTTTGGCCTTCTAGATTTAACCAATGGTACCGATCTCATCCTGCATTGTTCATGTAAGACCCTAAGTGTATGTTCACACTGGGTAATTTGAGCAGAATTTCCTGACGTGGAATTGCACTTCGGAAATTCACGCTGTGAACATTATCATTTGTATTAATGGGCCTTTCGTGGACCCATTCACACTGCAGAATTTCAGTGGCGGGGAATTCCGCCGCTAAAATTATTCCGCTCAAAGAATGAAGAATTTCAGTGGCGCAGAATTCTCCGAGCACTGCATTGTTGTCAATGTTGACGGCGCAGGGCTGTGGGGTCCTACTGCCGAAGGATTTCAGCGGTGGCTACCAGATGGAATTTCCTCTCACTGAATTCTGTGAGCTGAGATTCTGAGCGAATTCTCCAAACTGTGAACCTCCAGCAAAACTACAACTCCCAGCATGCCCAGACAACCAACAGCTGTCTGGGAATGCTGGGAGTTGTAGCTATGCAACAGCTGGCGGTCTACAGTTTGAAGATCTAGGAGGCATATGGCCCATATAACTTTTAGGTCAGTGTTTCCCAACCAGCATGTCTCTAGTTATTGCAAAACTACAACTCCCAACATGCCCGGACAGCCGTTGGCTGTCCGGGCATGCTGGGAGTTGTAGTTTTGCAACAGCTGGAGACACACTGGTTGGGAAACACTGTCACAGAGTGTGGATCCAGAAATGCCAGTGTGCACATAGCCTGGGGTAGTATATTACATTATTGTTTAGGGCAGTGGGCTCCAAACAGTGGATTTCCAGCAGTTGCAAACCTACAACTCCCAGCCTGGCTGAACAGCCAATGTGCTATTTGTTGTAGTTTTGCAACAGCTGGAGGTCCACAGTTTGGAGCCCACTGCCCTACACAATAATGTAATATACTACCCCAGGCTACGTGCACACTGGCATTTCTGGATCCACACTCTGCTGCCATTTATGACAATTCAGAAGAGCGAAGAGGAAGCCGGGCACAGAATGCCATTGGGCTTCGTTTATCGTGTGCGCTATTCTTGTCACAGTCAATCTTTCGCAATGAGTCACAACATGCGCGTATGTGAGCAAATTATTACCACCGAGGTCACTGATCCATGTTCTGTGCTTTTTAGCTGCCCGATTAATGGGCTGATTAGCCTCTGTTTTCTGTTTGGAATATCAGGGATGTGTAAGACAGTCAATATATATATATATATATATATATATATATATATATATATATATATATATGGAAGTTGGAAGAACAGCACAACCCAGGTTGACGAAAGCGGGTACATGCAGTAGGAAGGTCCCGGGTCAAGGGTCCTATGGATATCCACACCACAAACGAAGACCACAGCACTCCAGTAGATAAAGGTGAAAAAGGTTTATTGACCCAACATCAAGGAACAACGTTTCAACTGCCCAATTGCAGTCTTTCTCTCGAGCTTGAGAAAGACTGCAATTGGGCAGTTGAAACGTTGTTCCTTGATGTTGGGTCAATAAACCTTTTTCACCTTTATCTACTGGAGTGGTGTGGTCTTCGTTTGTGGGGTGGATATATATATATATATATTTGTGGGGATTTGCTCTGGTAGTCCGGTTAGCGGACGCAGTATAGAGGCAAGGAACCAGGTTGTAAATCAAACTTCAGTGTTTTATTCACACTCAGCAAAGCAAAACAGTCTTGGTGCTTGTTCATACACAGCAAAACAAAGTTCACCTGGAATCCTAGGTGTCGGTTCACACCCGGCTAAATGTTCAGCCACAGAAAAGTTTACTGGCAGGCTTCCAGGCAGCCTGCATGCCTGTTTGCAGTCTTTGGGTAAGTTCGCACGCACGGATTTTCGCAGTGTATTTAGCTGCGGATCTGCTGGTGAAGGCCCCGCTCTATGCTGGCTTTACATGTGCCTGCTGGTAGCAGCAATACGCCGCTACCAGCAGACACCCTGCAGCGATGTGCGCGGCATACTTGCACATCGCGGCCACTCTCCCTGCTCTGAGCTAGGCAGAGAACTCCCGCGATGTGCGAGTATACTGCGACTCTCACATCACAGTGTGCCTGCTGGTAGCAGCGTATTGGGGAATAATCACCCACTCAGCACTCTGACTATTCCCAGTAAAAGACGTCCCGGATCAGCTTTAGGGTACATTCACATGGAGTAATTCAAGAATTCTCTGCTCCATATTAATGCCCATCTCCTCTGCCCATTGACTTTAATGTTATTTCTGCTGTCCTGTTCACACTGCGGAAATTCTGCTAGCAGAATTCCGACGCTGAATTCCTTTCCGCTTGAAGAAAGAGCATGTTCATTCTCCAAGCGGAATGCGCGAGCAGAATCCAATAGAAGTCAATGGTTTTCAAGCGGAATTCAGAAAAGTAGATTAAATAGCCCCCTCCTTCATTCCTCTTCATTTCCGCATGGAAATTCCGCTTGAATTCCGCTCGAATTCCGCTTGATGGAGAAGGCAACAATTTCCTGACCGAAATTATTCCTCGTGAATTCCTCTTGAATTCCTCAGTGTGACCACACACTTACAGACATACTAAACAGCTGAAGTGTCAGACTGCAATCTGCAATACTGACAATTGAGAAAAAACGGCTCTTACTTCACTGAGGCCAGGAACCTTGGTAGCACATACTGACCATCAATGACAGCCCTTGATTCCCTGCTATAAAAAAAAAAAAAAAAAAAAAATAAAAAAATATATATATATATATATATATATATATATATATATATATATTGCACAATAATAGACACAAGGGATACTAAACATATACTAAGAATGATAAAACTGACAGCTCTTTTTGCACAACCTTATGTAATATCTGTGTTTTCCTCCATATTGCAAAGTAGAACATTTTGGCGGTGTGATTTATTAGAGACATTGGGGGAGATTCGTCAAAGGATTTAGACTGGTTTTTCCTGTCTAAATTTGTCGCACAGAAAGTCGCAATATATGCAACTTTTTTGCGACTTTTACTTTAGAGGATTTTTAGAACATAATGCATTCTAGTCTATTTTAGAAGGAAAAATGCATTGGTGCTGAATATATCAAAAGCGACTTTTCAGCGACTAGTCGCATCAGCTGAAAGTACGCTGAAATGTCAGACCATGCTGGAGCACAATAGACCGGCCTGAAGCTCTGTAGTTTGGTCTATATTGATGTGGGACATTGACAGCTTTGATAAATCTCCCCCATTGTATAATATCCAATTTGGGAATTCTGGGTAAATAAAAAAAGAAATCCCCTTTCAGGACCCTCGCTTATTAGAGTGCCTACAAAATGAATCTCCGTTTCTGGGGGACCTAGCATGTCCATGTATTATACAGGAATTCGATAGACACGCCTCATTTTCCCTGTGCAACCTGGGCGGGGCTTATCTGGGCTCTTGTCGCACTGGGGAACGCCCCCTAGGCTTTTGAGCCTCATTTGCTTAATAACCAAAAGGCTTGTATCTCGGCACTGTAAAGCACTATAGAGGTAAAAATGGCATGTCTGGAATTATGAGGACTAGTCCTATCTAGACATGGGCTTACTTACCCTGCTGTTTTCCTGCCGACAAATCAACTTTAAGTGGTTATAGGATTGTCTATAGTAAACACAAATATTTTCTTTTAATGCACGATTATAGGTAACTGGTAAAATACTTAAAATGTACCTAATATAATATGATACTACTAATATAGTACTATATACTTCTATACTGTAGTACTATACACGGCTATTTGTACCCCCAAAAGTGCTGTGAAATATGTTGGTGCTATATAAATAAATCATAATATTATTATTATCACAATTATAATTATTATTAGGTATGTATATTCTATCAATATTATTATTACTAGGTATGTATATTCTATCAATATTATTATTACTAGGTATGTATAGGTTATCATTATTATTAGTTGAAGCAGTAGTAGTAGTATAAGTAGTAGCAATACTTCTATTAATATTTACCAAAAAATACACACACACTATATTTCTCACGTGTATTCTTTTTAGAGTCTATGACTCATAAAATTCACAAGCCAATAACATAAATAGATAGCAGAGAACAACTTGTTTCAGACAAAGAACAATACTGTCTAGATCAGAGGCAGTGGGTGCTAAAATCTGAGACAATGGGGCATATGAGGCATGGAAGAAGTGTTCATGGACTTCATCGGAAGGTTGTGAAAACAATTACAAGAGGTCCATCATGGCATAGACACAACCTTGCTAAAGCAATTGGGTCCATTTAGATAGGAGTTCCCATTTTTTATATACCCATCCCCAGTACCCTACCACAAAGATCCCCTTTTCTCACAAGCACTGTAACAGCAAGGGCATGACTGCGCTGCTTTTACTAAGGGAATAAAATAAGTTTGTCATCTGCTTGTTGGTGTCCTCTCTGAGAACAGCATGAAGTAGTGACAGGCACGTATATTCCACTAATGTATCTGTCAAGTATGAACAAGATGTATTTTGGACAAATATACATCTTACCGTATATTCTCGAGTATAAGCCGACCCGAATATAAGCCGAGGCCCCTAATTTTACCCCAAAAACCCAGGAAAAGTTATTGACTCGACTATAAGCCTAGGGTGGGAATTACATCTTCCCCCCATGTAATCATCCAGACCCCCGTTATCATCCAGACCCCCGTCATCATCACCGCCTGTCAATCCCTTCATCAGTGGTCTTCAACCTGCGGACCTCCAGATGTTGCAAAACTACAACTCCCAGCATGCCCGGACAGCCATCGGCTCTCCAGGCCGCAGTGGTCTTCAACCTGCGGACCTCCACCGGTTTCAAAACTACAACACCCAGCATACCCGGACAGCCGATGGCTGTCCGGGCATTCTGGGAGTTGTAGTTTTGCAACATCTGGAGGTTCGCAGGTTGAAGACCACTGATGAAGGGATTGACAAGCGGAGCGTTTACTCGAGTATAAGCCGAGGGGGGCGTTTTCAGCACGATAAATCGTGCTGAAAAACTCTGCTTATACTCGAGTATATACGGTATTAAATGTATTGCACTGCAAGCACCATGAACAATGAGTTTCCTTTTGAATACCCACTGCTTATTGACATCTATCTCCTTATTACTGTCCATAGCCTGTGTGCAAAAGAGACCATAGACAGCCCCGTCCATAGAGGGCCGATGCTGGCACCTGTGTGCTTATAGCCTCTGAATGAGATAATAACCAAAGCAACAACCTATGTATGGTGTCAAAAAGTAAAAATAAAACAACTAACTAATAAAATGTTATTAGCCATACTGCACAGATCTCTCTCTATCAGCTTGGCTCTCTCCCTTGGAGCTGTGACATCACATCACACACAGAGCTCCCTACTCCCCTCCTGCGATCCTGTCTACTAGGGAGAGACCATTGATGTGAAGAGGGAGAGTTCTATATTACTGCTAATTAGATTTGAAGGCAGCTGGAAGGCTCTCAGTCACAATAGTTTCAGAAAGAACAGGCTTTTACTGCTTTCTTATCTGAGAAAGGCTTCCTGTAGTGTGAAATCTAATGAGCAGTAATTTATGCTCTCCCTCTTCACAGCAATGGTCTTACCGTGAGAAGACAGGAGTGGAGAGGAGAAGAGAGAGTGCTCTCTGTTTTCACAGTGTGTGTTGTGTTGTTACAACAGCAAACCAGACTGGTCCACTGATAATGGAAGATCTGTATAGTACGGTTAATAACATGTTATTAGAAAGTTGTTTTATTATACTTTTTGGCACCATACACAGGTTGTTTCTTTCACTGGACAACCCCTTTATTAAAATTTAAGCATACAACCGACACATTTCATGCTTTTTCCTTATTGGGCACTTTGTAGGGTCACAATAGTAATGTAAAAATCACAGCGAGCCAAGGAGGAGCCACTACATATTACCAGCCTAATATCATCCCCACAGTGAAGAACGGCGGTGGCAGCAACAGGCTGTGAGGGTTTTTTGTTTTTTTGTGTGGCTGGGGCAGAAAGACTGGTCAGGGTTAAGTAAAAGCTAAATGGAGCAAAGCATAGAGATATTTTTAATGAAAACCTGATCCAGAGTGCTCTGGGCCTCAGACTGGGCCAAAGGTTTACCTTCCTACAAGACAGTGGGGGAGATTTCTCAAAACCTGTGAGGAGTAGAGATGAGAAAACTTACAGTAAATTCGATTCGTCACGAACTTCTCAGCTCGGCACTTGATGACTTATCCTGCATAAATTAGTTCAGCTTTCAGGTGCTCCCGTGGGCTGGAAAAGGTGGATACAGTCCTATGAGACTCTTTCCTAGGACTGTATCCACCTTTTCCAGCCCACCGGAGCACCTGGAGGCTGAACTAATTTATGCAGGATAAGTCATCAACTGCCGAGCCGAGAAGTTCGTGACGAATCGAATTTACTGTAAGTTCGCTCATCTCTAGTGAGGAGGAAAAGTTGAACAGTTGCCCTTAGCAACCAGATTGCTTTTTTTTTTTTTTTACTTTTCAGAGGCCTTTTTAAACATTAAATAAGCTATGTAATTGGTTGCTATTGGCGACTGGTCAATTTTCCTCTGCACAGGTATTGATAAATCTCCCCAATGACCCTAAGCACAGGAGTGGCTTAGGGACAACTCTGTAAATGTCCTTGTGTGGCCCTGCCAGAGCCCTGACTTGAACCCTATCAAGAATCTCTAGAGAGACCTGAAAATGGCTTCCACTTATGGCCCCATCCAACCTGTCAGAGCTTAAGAGGATCTGCAGAGAAGAATGGCAGAAAATCCCCCAAAGGTGTTCAAACCTTATGGTCAAGCAAAGTTTTAGTTTTCCTTTTTAATAAATTAATAAAAAAAATAAAAATCTAATACTTATTATAGCAAAAAGAAAGGTACGGGCAGCACTGGACAAAAACAAGTCAGGTAGGTGCTCGCTGTAGGTAGACTTGGTGCCAGAAGTCCCAGACTTAGGCAGATAGCAAACAACAGCGGCACACAGATGGCTTTGGTGAAGATTATGTGGCTTTATTCACCAAACAATGGCGACGTTTCGGCTGCCTCCCGCAGCCATTGTCAACAATGGCTGTGGGAGGCAGCCGAAACGTCGCCATTGTTTGGTGAATAAAGCCACATAATCTTCACCAAAGCCATCTGTGTGCCGCTGTTGTTTGCTATCTGCCTAATACTTATTATATAAATAGAAGAAATAGAAAAAAATCTGGGGTGTTTCAGGCACGTGCCGCAAGGATAAACAGGCATCCAGTTATGGATATAAATGGGGGTGACCTGCAGCTCAAGAATATGGCGGACTCCTGACTCACAGAGTACTGTGACTCATTAAATGAAAGTATAACCAAGCTATAGCATATTCATACATAACACATACACTGTTGATATCATCATGTTTGTCACTACTGCAGGTTGGTCTCAGGGATTAGCAAAATGTTGCTGACAGTTTCCCTTTAAGAGGGAAATCATATGCCTACTTGGCTTGTGTGGCTCAGTGAACGGCCCAGTTAGGGTTGGCACCTCGGTATGTTTATATTAAAAATATTATTAATCAAACCAATCCTCATACTCCCGCAATGTTGCACCATATACTATACCAGTGTTTCCCAACCAGAGCACCTCCAGCTGTTGCAAAACTACAACTCCCAGCATGCCTGGACAGCCAACGGCTATTCGGGCATTCTGGGAGTTGTAGTTTTGCAACAGCTGGAGGCACCTCCTGGTTGGAAAACACTGACCTATACTATACTATTAGGGATGTCCCGATACCGATACTAGTATCGGTATTGGGGCCAATACTAACCATTTGCATGGTATCGGGGATTCGTTTAATGTCCTCGATACCATGTCCGATACCTGCTGCCACTCCGCTGCCCTGTTCTCCTGTCCTCCCGTCCGCATCATAGTGTTCCATGGAGGAGCATGTGACACACACGTCACTCCGTCTCCTCCCCTGCGCCCAGCGTAAAGCTACGGAGGAAGCAGAGTGACGTGTATGTCACATGCTCCTCCATAGGACGCCATGATGCGGACGGGAGGACGGGAGAACGGGACAGTGGAGCGGCAGCACCCGACAGACGACAGCCGCAGGTGAGGTGTCTGCAAGGAGGATGCTGCTACTAATGTCTACAGGGGGGCCTGCTGCTGTCTAAAGGAGGGGCACTGCTGCTGTGTAAATGGGGGGCCCTGCTGCTGTCTAAAGGTGGGGCCTGCTGCTGTTTAAATGGGGGCCCGCTGTCTAAAGGGGGCTGCAGTCTACAGGGGGGCTGCTACTAATGTCTACAAGGGGGGCCTGCAGTCTATAGGGGGGCTGCAGTCTACAGGGGGGCTGCTACTAATGATTGCCGGGGGGCTGCTGTTTACAAGGGGGGCTACTACTAATTGCCTTACTATTATTTAAGATTGCCTTACTATTAAAGGTAATCTCACAGCAGAGTCACCTGCACTAACTTGAATTTATATGTAGATAGTGCAGGTGACCCGGTTTCTACCGCTGCTCACCATGTGATCATCAGCGCAATCGCTCCCCAGACATTGGTCTCGCCGCCAATGCAAATTCCCTGTTCTGCCCAATGGAGAAGAGAGAAATCTTGGCTCATACTACAGCAGCCGCCTCCATTGTACACAACAAGGAACCCACACATCAGCATGGTAAGCAGTGACAGAAACCGGGTCACCTTCGTGTCAGATTCCCTTTAAAATAAAAGTACTCGTAATTAGTATTGGCGAGCACTAGAATTAAAGTATCGGTACTCGTATTCGGTCTTAAAAAAATGGTATCGGGACATACATATACACTATAAACTACTATATAGTCCAACATGCTGGGGGTTGTAGTTTTTGTTTGGGGCAGCTGCTGAGCCACAGGCTGTATCGGGGCATGCTGGGAGTTGTAGTTCGTAACTAACTGCAACTCCCAGATTTAATTTAAAAAAGCGATCAAAAAAGTCAGATCAAAACAAAAATGGTACTGTTAAAAAACTACAGATTGGGGCCTGTA
The DNA here is from genome assembly GCF_029499605.1 of Hyla sarda. Lineage (NCBI taxonomy): Eukaryota > Metazoa > Chordata > Amphibia > Anura > Hylidae > Hyla > Hyla sarda. Next base: position 96,321,104 of record NC_079190.1, read on the forward strand.
AAATGAGCCCATATAAGGAAAAATAAAAAAAGTTATAGTGGTCAGAATAGGATAAAATTTCCCCCGCATATGTGTATCCTGTGATGTCATGCATATACATAATTAATTATGCAAATTAGCATGGCTGGTATTTTTTGCAAGAAAAGTGGCAACCCTAAGCCCAGAATGGGAACTCATTTTGAATCTGGCTTTGGGGTGCCCTGTTGTCTGTACGCGGCGCAGCAAGTATGAAAGAGATCGTCTTCATTGTAAATGGGCATCTGTTGGTATAATGGCAGATAACAGCAAGCTAGCTCATATTCTGCAGTATTTCATGGCAAAGATTACCGCTAATCATCTGCTCACAACAACAACAAGGCCAATAATAAAGCGCTCCAGTAAACCTTGATCTCCCTGTTTACTCTCTGGATGTATTTGTTCTGCGTCTTACAGCGCTAATTAATACCGCGCCATAAATATTGTGGGGTCATCTTCCGCTTCCTCTCTGGGTTTACATTCGCATTTGTTTATTTTCTTCATGGACACTTTGTGCATTAATAAAAATAACCACATGCACGTGCGCCCTGACAATAGGATGGTGAATACTGATGGTGTAAGACGCTACTACTGCAGAGGCAGACATTGGAAAAGAATTGTGCCAGAAATGTGTTTAAAGCGTTAGGGTCATCCAGACATATAAAAAGTTTAAATCGCAAAGTTAAAGGGGTACTCCGGTGGAAAGCTTTTTTTTTTAAATCAACTTAAGTAATCTACAAATGTTCTTAACTTTCTGGCACCAGTTGATTTAAAAGAAAATGTTTTCCAGTGGTGTACCCCTTTAAAGTGGTACTCCAGGGGAAAACTTTTTTTTTTTTTTTTTTAAATCAACTGGTGCCAGAAAGTTAAACAGATTTGTAAATTACATCTATTAAAAAATCTTAATCCTTCCAGTACTTATTAGCTGCTGAATACTACAGAGGTAATTATTTTCTTTTTGGAACACAGTGCTCTCGGTTGACATCATGACCACAGTGCTCTCTGCTGACATCTCTGTTGCTGACACCTCTGTTCATTTTAAGAACTGTCCAGAGTAGGAGAAAATCCCCATAGAAAACATATGCTGCTCTGGACAGTTTATAAAATGGACAGAGATGTCAGCAGAGAGCACTGTGCTCGTGATGTCAGCAGAGAGCTATGTGTTCCAAAAAGCAGCTAACCAGTACTGGAAGGATTAAGATTTTTTAATAGAAGTAATTTACAAATCAGTTTAACTTTCTTGCACCAGTTGATAAAAAAAAAAAAAAAAAAGTTTTCCACTGGAGTACTCCATCTACAGACATCTTATCCCCTATCCAAAGCATAAGGGATTAGATGTCTGATCGCGCTCTTCCCCCTGATCTCTGTGCTGCAGCCGGTATTCTAAACAGTAAGTTTAGAACGCTGGGTTTTCCCGGCCAGAAACGTGACATCACGCCACTCCCCCTCCTGACATCACGCCACTCCCCCTCCAGACATCATGCCACGCCCCCCCCTCCTGACATCACACCACGCCCCCTCCTGACATCATGCCATACCCCTCTATTCATTTCTATGGTGTGACGGGACCCCCGCGATCAGACATCTTATCCCCTATCCTTTGGATAGGGGATAAGATGTCTGTGGGCGCAGTACCCCTTTAAGATCACTGCAATTGTATGTAATAGATAGCTGAAGTGTGCGGCTCTTTACTCCCTGGCCAGCCACCTGATCTGACTCTTTAACCCCTTCCCGACCTATGACATACCTGTACGTCATGGGTGGCAAGGTGTTCCCGACCCATGACATACAGGTACGTCATGAACATTACTGCCGCTACTTGCGGCATCCCGCAGCGCCCGGAAAGATGGTGGCTATCACTGATAGCCAGCCATCTTACCATGCGACCACGGGGGGTTTCATCCCCCACCCCCCCCCAGCGATCGCTGCTATCAGCTGGTCAAATCTGACTAGCTGATAGCAGCGTTTCGCTATGAGAATACTTAGCAGCGCGGTGTGTGAGTCCCGATCACGGGGATCGGGACACACACCGCTCTGCTAAGTGTCCCTGACCCGTCCCCCGGCGTCACTTACCCGGCCATGCGATGTCCCGAGCGGTCCCGGCGGTCCCGGCGTCCTCCATGCGGTCCCGGCTGCGCTGCGTCCCGGAGGTGAGTTTCCGGCAGCAGTGCGGCATCTTCATTGGCAGCAGTGAGATCGCCGTAAAGCAATCTCACTGCTGCCTCTGACAGTTTCAAAACTGCAACTCCCAGCATGCCCAGACAGCCTTTGGCTTTCTGGGCATGCTGGGAGTTGTAGTTTTGCAACATCTGGAGGTCCACAGTTTGGAGACCACTGTATAATGGTCTCCAGTTCTCTAACATCTGGAAGAGCACAGATTGGAGACCATTATACAGTGGTCTCCAAACTGTGGACCTCCAGATGTTGCAAAACTACAACTCCCAGCATGCCCAGACTGCCCAAGCATGCTGGAAGTTGTAGTTCGGCAACATCTGATCCTTCAGATATTGCCGAACTACAACTTCCAGCATGCCTGGGCAGTCTGGGCATGCTGGGAGTTGTAGTTTTGCAACAACTGGAGGCACACTAGTTGGGAAACATTGTCCGTTTCCTACCTCAGTGCCTCCAGCTGTTGCAATTGTTGCAAAACTATAACTCCCAGCATGCACTGGCAGACCATGCATGCTGGGAGTTGTTGTTTTGCAACAGCTGGAGGCACACTGGTTTGGAAACACTAAGTTTGGTTGCAAAACACTTGAAAGTTTATTACTTAACTTAGTGTTTCCAAACCAGCGTTCCTCCAGCTGTTGCAAAACTACAACTCCCAGCATGCACGGACAGCCAAAGGGCATGTTTGGAGTTTGCAACAGCTGGATGTTTGCCCCCTCCCCCCAATGTGAATGTACAGGGTACACTCACATGGGCGGAGGTTTACAGTGAGTGCTGCAAGTTTGAGATGGCGCAAATTTTGCGCTGCAGCTCAAACTTCCAGCGGCAAACTTGCTGTGAACCTCTGACCATGTGACTGTACCCTAAAAACACTACACTACACTAACACTAACCTAAAATAAAAAGTAAAAAACACTACATATACACATACCCCTACACAGCCCCCCTCCCCCCAAAAAATGAAAAACGTCTGGTACGCTACTGTTTCCAAAACGGAGCCTCCAGCTGTTGCAAAATAATAACTCCAAGTATTGCCGGACAGCCATTGACTGTCCAGGCATGCTGGGAGTTTTGCAACAGCTGGAGGCACCCTATTTGGGAATCATTGGCATAGAATACCCCTATGCAAATCCCTAATTCAGGCCTCAAATGCGCATGGCGCTCTCTCACTTTGGAGCCCTGTCGTATTTCAGGGCAACAGTTTTGGGACACATATGGGGTATCGCCGTACTCGGGAGAAATTGCCTTACAAATTTTGGGGGGCTTTTTCTTCTTTAACCCCTTATGAAAAGGTGAAGTTGGGGTCTACACCAGCATGTTAGTGTAAAAAAATTAATTTTTTACACTGACATGCTGGTGTTGCCCTATACTTTTCATTTTCACAAGAGGTAAAAGGGAAAAAAGACCCCCAAAATTTGTAACGCAATTTCTCCCGACTACGGAGATACCCCATATGTGGGCGCAAAGTGCTCTGGGGGCGCACAGCAAGGCCCAGAAGGGAGAGTGCACCATGTACATTTGAGGTGATTTGCACAGGGGTGGCTGATTATTACAGCAGTTCTGACAAACGCAAACAATAAATATCCATATGTGACCCCATTTTGGAAACTACACCCCTCACGGAATTTAATAAGGGGTGCAGTGAGCATTTACACCCCACTGGTGTATGACAGATTTTTGGAACAGTGGTCTGTGAAAATGAAAAATAAAATTTTTGATTTGCACAGTCCACTGTTTCAAATATCTGTCAAATGCCAGTGGGGTGTAAATGCTCACTGCACCCCTTATTAAATTCCATGAGGGGTATAGTTTCCAAAATGGGGTCACATGTGGGGGGGGGTCCACTGTTCTGGCACCATAGGGGCTTCCTAAATGGGACATGCCCCCCAAAAACCCTTTCAGAAAAACTCACTCTCCAAAATCCCATTGTCGCTCCTTCCCTTCTGAGCCCTCTACTGCTCCCGCCGAACACTTTACATACGCATATGAGGTATTTCCTTACTCGAGAGAAATTGGGTTACAAATTTTAGGGTGATTTCTCTCCTTTTACCCCTTGTAAAAATTCAAAAATTGGGTCTACAAGAAAATGCGAGTGTAAAAAATGAAGATTTAGAATTTTCTCCTTCACTTTGCTGCTATTCCTGTGAAACACCTAAAGGGTTAAAACACTTACTGAATGTCATTTTGAATACTTTGGGGGGTGCAGTTTTTATAATGGGGTCATTTATGGGGTATTTCTAATATGAAGACCCTTAAAATCCACTTCCAACCTGAACTGGGCCCTGAAAAATTACGATTTTGAAAATCTTGAGAAAAATTGGAAAATTGCTGCGGAACTTTGAAGCCCTCTGGTGTCTTCCAAAAGTAAAAACTTGTCAATTTTTTTATGCAAACACAAAGTAGATATATTGTATATGTGAATCAATATGTAATTTATTTGGAATATCCAATTTCCTTTCAAGCAGAGACTTTCAAAGTTAGAAAAATGCTAAATTTTCAAAATTTTCATGAAATTTTTAGATTTTTTACCAAGAAAGGATACAAATATCAGTGAAATTTTACCAATAACATAAAGTAGAATATGTCACGAAAAAACAATCTCGGAATCAGAATGATAAGTAAAAGCATTCCAAAGGTATTAATGTTTAAAGTGACAGTGGTCAGATTTTCAAAAAATGCCCAGGTCATGAAGGTGAAAATGGGCTGGGTCATGAAGGGGTTAAAGGGTACCTTTCATCAAAAAAAAACTTTTGATATAATATAGATTAATGTATGCAGAATAACTTTCCAATAGCATGTTATTAAAAAATATGCTTCTTTCTATTTAATTTTCCACTTTGAAAAAATGACCACTAGGGGTCTCCCTACCAGTCCTGGCAGCAAGCATTTCAGACTCATGCTGGAGTCCTAAATCTCAGACTGCAGCCGGGACACAGACAAACTCCCTGGCAGGGAGCAGTGCTGAGCTTATCTGTGTCCCGGCTGCAGTCTGAGATTTAGGACTCCAGCATAAGTCTGAAATCTATAAAAAAAAAAAAGGACTGGTAGGGAGACCCCTAGTGGTCATTTTGTCAAAGTGGAAAATTAAATAGAAAGAAGCATATTTTTTAATAACATGCTATTGGAAAGTTATTCTGCATACATTAATCTATAATATATCAAAAGTTTTTTTGATGAAAGGTACCCTTTAACTCTATAGATTTGATTAACAATTGGAAAGTGAAGCTCGCACTCCCGCTCGCACTCCCGCTCCCGTTACAAACGCAGCAGGTCTCAGAACTAAGACCTGATGCAATGTAAATTTTTGACATATCTTGAGGATATGTTAAAAGTTTTTACAAATGACACAAACACTAAAAAAGACATGTCATCACTTCCATGCTACCTGATCCGTGAGTCATTTGGGTGACCCCAGCTTCCCCCAACCTCCCCCTCAAAAGGCCCTGATTAATCGATGTATCCATATACCCAAACCGGGCACCCAAACTGGTATACATGTCATGCAGCAAATTTATTATGTTTTTTAGACATTTTTTTATTCTTCATAAAAGAAAAGGAATATGCCATTATTCTACAATAGGATATTGGTATAAAGCAAGGCAGCCAAGAGGTGGCATAAGGAAGACAAAAAAAGGAGTCCAACATGTCTATCAAGAAGTGTGAAATGCGTCGTACATCACAGCTTCTGCCTCTCTTGTCTAATTGTATCTTGTCTTTATAAAATCTACCTGTTAATTGAGATTTATTAACCTGACTAAAAGGAAAACTGTCTATGTTGCCGATAACCGATAACCGCTCGATTTCTTCTATCGCTTCTGGAATATGAAGGCGCTTCTGTTCTGCTGTGATTGGTTGCCATGGGCAATAAATCAGTAAACTTTTCTTTTAAACAGTTTTGATTATTTTTCCCCATTGGGGCAATTTATTATGACATATACACCCTACAAAATTAGCGATATTTCTGCATTGAATTCAGTTCCAGGCACCTAGATAGCCACAGGTGCACCAATTTTATTTAAAGGGGTACTCCACTGGCCAGCATGGAACTAAATGTTCCGAACGCTGTCACGCCCCCTCCCACTGACTTGCATTTATGGGCGTGGCCGTGATGTCACAAAGGGGGCGTGTTCTACCCCTGCAGCGCGAAAACAGCGTTTGGAACATTTAGTTTCACGCTGGCCCGTGGAGTACCCCTTCCCCTGTCCGTTAGACGGAGAGATCCATACATTTCTCTGCATAGGGTCCATAGCTATATAGGGTGTATTTTAACATTAAGACAGGCATAGGTTTGGTTTTTAAATTGTTCCCTTCAGCCCTGAGAAATAAGGGTTTTTATTAATATGCATAATGGCGGCGCATGCGCAGTTACTTAGTCTTCTGCTATTCTGCATTTAGAAGGTGTGCAAGCATAGAACATGGTTTGAGGCCACAGCAGAAGCCATAAAGCGCCGCCTAGTGGTTAAACTGTGCTTCTACACAATTTACAATAAGAAGTTGTGATGATAAGTCTAGTGACAGTCACTGAAGAGGGGGGAGGTGGTTATAAGCGTAGAGAGACGATGGTTACAGGTACAATGACTGAACTTTGTTCAGCTCTTTTGGACCATGGAAATGCCCCTTAAAGGGGAACTCCACTGGAAAAATGTTTTCTTTTAAATCAACTGGTGTCAGAAAGTTAATCAGATTTGCAAATTACTTCTGTTAAAAAATCCCAATCTTTCCAGTACTTATCAGCTGCTGTAAAATACACAGGAAGTTCTTTTCTTTTTGAATATCCTTTCTGCCTGACCACACGTGCTCTCTGCTGACACTTCTGTCGACGTCAGGAACTGTCCAGAGTAAAAGAGGTATGCTATGGGGATTTGCTTCTGCTCTGGACGGTTCCTGAGGTGTCAGCAGAGAGCACTTGTGGTCAGGCAGAATGGAAATTCAAAAAGAAACAAACTTCCTGTGTATTATACAGCAGCTAATAAGTACTGGAAGGATTGTGATTTTTTTTAATAGAAGTCATTTACAAATCTGTTTAACTTTCTGGCACCAGTTGATTTAACCCCTTAAGGACCGGAGGTTTTTCCGTTTTTGCATTTTCGTTTTTTGCTCCTTGCCTTTAAAAAATCATAACTCTTTCAAATTTACACCTAAAAATCCATATGATGGCTTATTTTTTGCGCCACCAATTCTACTTTGTAATGACGTCAGTCATTTTGCCCAAAAATCTATGGTGAAGCGGGAAAAAAAATCATTGTGCGACAAAATTGAAAAAAAAAACGCTGTTTTGTAACTTTTGGGGCTTCCGTTTCTACGTAGTACATTTTTCGGTAAAAATGACACCTGATATGTATTCTGTAGGTCCATACGATTAAAATGATACCCTACTTATATAGGTTTGATTTTGTCGGACTTCTGGAAAAAATCATAACTACATGCAGGAAAATTAATACGTTTAAAATTGTCATCTTCTGACCCCTATAACTTTTTTATTTTTCCGTGTATGGGGCGGTATGAGGGCTCATTTTTTGCGCCGTGATCTGAAGTTTTTAACGGTACCATTTTTGCATTGATAGGACTTATTGATCACTTTTTATTCATTTTTAAATGATATAAAAAGTGACCAAAAATGCACTATTTTGGACTTTGGAATTTTTTTGCGCGCACGCCATTGACCGAGCGGTTTAATTAATGATATATTTTTATAATTCGGACATTTCCGCACGCGGTGATACCACATATGTTTATTTTTATTTTTATTTACACTGTGTTTTTTTTTTTATTGGAAAAGGGGGGTGATTCAAACTTTTAATAGGGGAGGAGTTAAATGATCTTTATTCACTTTTTTTTTTCACTTTTTTTTTGCAGTGTTATAGGTCCCATAGGGACCTATAACACTGCACACACTGATCTTCTCTGTTGATCACTGGTTTCTCATAAGAAACCAGTGATCAACGATTCTGCCGGATGACTGCTCATGCCTGGATCTCAGGCACTGAGCAGTCATTCGGCGATCGGACAGCGAGGAGGCAGGTAGGGGCCCTCCCGCTGTCCTGTCAGCTGTTCGGGATGCCGCGATTTCACCGCGGCTATCCCGAACAGCCCACTGAGCTAGCCGGGATGCTTTCGGTTTCACTTTAGACGCGGCGTTCAACTTTGAACGCCGCGTCTAAAGGGTTAATAGCGCGCGGCACAGCGATCAATGCCGCGCGCTATTAGCCACGGGTCTAACGCCGTGGCCCCGCGTTATAGATCGGGAGTGGACACATGACGTTCCAGTACGTCATGTGTCCTTAAGGGGTTAAAAGAAAATGTTTTCCAGTGGAGTACTTCAGGGGAAAACTTTTTTTTTTTTTTTTATAAATCAACTGGTGCCAGAAAGTTAAACATATTTGTAAATTTCTTCTATTAGAAAATATTAATACTTCCAGTACTTATTAGCTGCTGAATACTACAGAGGAAATTCTTTTCTTTTTGGAACACAGTGCTCTCTGCTGACATCATGACCACAGTGCTCTCTGCTGACATCACTGTCCATTTTAGGAACTGTCCAGAGCAGCATATTTTTGCTATGGGGATTTTCTCCTACTCTGGACAGTTCTTAAAATGGAAATATATATATCGTTAATGGAAGGTATAAATAGATAATATGATTAAGTATGACATGTATTGATTCTCTAATGACATGTTAAGAGAGAAACTATATCAGATTAACAGCCAAGGAAGATACCTGAATATTAACTGAAACAATTGTTATCCATCCACCTAAACAATATATATATATATATATATATATATATATATATATATATATATATATATACCGTAATTAATATATACACAACTTTTCTTTTTTCTTCTACATTTCTTTTCGTTCTTGTTTCCCTTTCTTTTTTTTCTTCTTTTTTCTACATAGGATGGTTAAGGATGTCTACATATATGTGTTGTATATGATATTCGTGATTAATAAGTGGCATCCTGACTAGGGATCGACCGATATCGATTTTTTAGGGCCGATAACGATACTCTGTGGAGGTTAGGGCCGATAGTCGATAACTTATACCAGTATTCCAGTATAAGTTATCGGGCACTTTAAATCAATGAACTGCAGCGGCTTTTGCGGTGCCAGAGACCGCGTCCGCCACCCGCTTTTCTCCCCCTGCCTGTCCTGGGGTCCTCCTGAGTCCTATCACCGCCACTGCGACCGCACCGTGCCGCACCCCCCACCACACCGCCCTGGCCAGAGACCCCCGCTAACGCTACCCCATTGCTTCCCCCATTCCCGGTTTTATAATTACCTGTTCCGGGGTACACACTACTTCTGGCTCCGGCGGCATCCTCCTGAGCTGTCACTGTGTGCACTGACGGTGACGTCGCCTTGAGGACGTCACTCGTCATTGCGCAGCGCACAGCATAACACAGGACACCGCAGGAGCCAGGACCCCAGGCCCGGGAACAGGTAATTATAAAACCGGGAATGGGGGAGGCAATGGGGCAGCGGCGGTGGCAATCTCTGGCCGGGGCGGTGCAGCACGGTGCGATGGGGAGTGCGGTGCGGGTGGTGTGGGGGGCGGGGGATTATCGGCAAGGCAATTGCCGATACCGATAACGTCCAAAATCGGGAATATCGGCGAAACCGATAATCGGTCGATCCCTAATCCTTACTATACTATATGAATTGTAAAATATTAAAACTGATATAAGCAAAAAAAAAAAAAAATGATTTTTTAATAGAAGCAATTTACAAATCTGTTTAGCTTTCTGTCCGGAGTACCCCTTTAACATTTGCACCTTATTTGCATATAAATAAAAACCCTTATATCTCACTACTCTAGGAGACAATCGAAAAAAAACGAAGGTAGGTCTAAATTCATGTTGAAAAGCCCTATGTAGCTATCGGCTTAGTTACACCACTAAAATCCTGCTGACACGTCTGCTTTCAGTAGTGTCATATTGATTCCCCAGCTGCGCCTCCTACAATGTACACACAGTTCTAATGCCGAATGCAGCTATTTCCATTGAGCTACAGTATCTGTGTGACCTATAAATGGGAAACTAGTACTGTATATGCCAGTGGTCTTCAACCTGCGGACCTCCAGATGTTGCAAAACTACAACTCCCAGCATGCCCGGACAGCCAACGGCTGTCCGGGCATGCTGGGAGTTGTAGTTTTGTAACATCTGGAGGTCCGCAGGGTGAAGACCACTGGTATATGCCTTGTTTACAGCACATCCTACACTCAGGACTGAGATGACAGGAAAGAGAAATTAGTATTTGGGAAGGAACGTGATGGACCATGACAACTATTAGTTCTGTAGCTGCTGGCCGTCCATGTGGCTTTCCAAAAATAGGCAAAAGGGGGAGACGGGTGACAGGGATATCCAGACTCTTTGTTCTAGAGATCATATGAGATAAAAATAGTCATTTTGGTTGGACATATTGGGGGAGATTTATCGAACTGTGTAAGGCTGCATTCACATCTCGTTTTTGCAATACGGGTCCCGTATCCCGTTTCTGAACAAAAAACGTATGTCTCCAAACCGGACCAAAGCGTATGCTGCCGTATATGCCTCCTCATGTTTTTAAACCGTATACCGTTTGAAAACGGATGTCTGTTTGCATACGTTTTCCTTGAAAAAAAAAGGATATGGTTTTATGTTTGTCAACATTTTAAATAAAGTTCTTCTTTTCTTATTGAATTTCCCCCAAAAATGCGAGAAAAAAAAATTCTAAAAAATGAAAAACAGTATTGTGCAAACCGGATGTAACCGTCCGCACATACGGTTCAATACGGTAACCATAGAACTCCATTTTAAAATAACCGTATACAGGTAAACGTATACAGTAGACTACGGTTTGGTGTACCGTTAAAAACCGTATAAACCCGTAAATGATACACAAAACGTACACAACCTGATGCTACGGTTGGCATACCGTTTACAATGAAATGTCGATATATACGGTTTGCAATACGGTTCAATCCGGTTTCTTCAACGAAACCGGATACGGCAACCGTATTGCAAAAAAGAGATGTGAATGCGGCCTGAGAGAAAAAGTGAAGTGATTTCCCCACAACGACCAATCACAGCTCAGCTAACGAGCTGAGGTAAAGTGAAAGCTGAGCTGTGATTGGTTGCTGAGGGGGAAATCACTTTTTCTCTCACACAGTTTGATAAATCTCCCCCATTCTATCTGTATGTCACCAATGTCTATGGGGAGACGACTCTTTTACTATATGTAATAAGGAGAATCCAAGGTAAATCTTTGTGTATGTATAGGGTTGCCACCTTTCTTGCAAAAAATATACCGCCCATGCTAATTTGCATAATTAATTATATATATGTGACATCACAGGATACACATATGTGTGGGAAATTTTGTCTTAATCTGACCCCAAAAATTTGTCTTAATCTGACCCCTATAACTTTTTTTATTTCTCCTGTATGAGGGCTCATATTGCACCCAGATCTGTATTTTTTTACAGTATTTTTGTTTTCATCTGACTTTTTGATCGCTTCTTTTTTTTAAATTAAATTTGGGAGTTGCAATTAGTTACTAACTACAACTCCCAGCATGCCCTGATACAGCCTGTGGCTCAGCAGCTGCCCCAAACAAAAACTACAACCCCCAACATGTTGGACAATATAGTAGTATACAGTATAGGTCAGTGTATCCCAACCAGGGGTGCCTCCAGCTGTTGCAAAACTACAACTCCCAACATGTTGGACAATATAGTAGTATATAGTATAGGTCAGTGTATCCCAATCAGGGGTGCCTCCAGCTGTTGCAAAACTACAACTCCCAACATGTTGGACAATATAGTAGTATATAGTATAGGTCAGTGTATCCTAACCAGGAGTGCCTCCAGCTGATGCAAAACTACAACTCCCAGCATGCCCGGACAGCTGTTGGCTGTCCGGGCATGCTGGGAGTTGTAGTTTTGCAACAGCTGGAGGCACTCCTGGTGAGGAAACACTGGTATAGGTTATGGTGCAACATTCCTGCAGTTGGAGGATTGGTTGGATAAATACCAGGCATTGCATTGCCGGTATTTTTAGTTTAAAACTACGGGCAGGGTGGCCAAAATACTGGCTGTGCTGGTAAAAATACCGTCCAGGTGTCAACCCTATGTATGTGTCACCCATTGCAGATTTCTGCATTTAGAAATAAGTGAACCTGAAAAGTGGGTTTTGGGTATGGGTAGTTAAGTGCCCCCCTTTAGTAGAAGGGGCTCTCCCTATTTACACAATGGTGTAGTCATAGATGAAGCGAAAATCTACTATAACGTTTGCAGCATTATGTTTTTTAAGCTAAAGATAAACTATGATTCAAGGGCTATATCTGTTGTTTCATAAGGGGAATAGAGCTGTACTCCCACCTACCATATGCTTTCAGCTCCGATCCCTGTAAGAAAGCCACCAATCTCTCATCTCTATCTAGCACTTTTCTTGATTAAGGATGAATCTTAACATTATGTTAATGTTTTCTTCATTTCCCAAAGCCAAGCTCATCAAATTACTAGCCAATCACTTAATAGCACATATGCACCAAACAGACCTTATTATTTGGCCTGTAATCTTCCCATTATGTCCCCGAGTTATTTATAGGCATCAAGTGATTGAGAGTCTCTCGTCCCTGTTCACAATGCTGTTTTTAATCTATCAACTTCTAAAATGGAACACATTTGGCAAATGATTTGATGCAAGCGCATTGTGTTGTATTCCGTGTACTACACAAATCCAACATTTTCATAGGCAAGTCATTTCATGCTTTCTGCCTATCAATTTATACATCTATCTACTATAAGCGGGCGCAGCTTATCTTGTTAGTGTCTGCCTCAAATTACATATGGGCTGGAGACTTCCCAGGCTTTGCATCCTTGGTAAACATACCCTTGGATTCATTCAGGAAACAATCCCATAACAATTGCATTCAAAGATGTAGTTCCAATAAAAGTCAAAGACAAAAGTCCCTGCTCCTGTACACCAGCCCAGAGGTAAGCCAGGATGCTCTGTGCATTGCTGCTTACACTACTTAGTACAGTCACTGGGTTGGGTGTGCTCCGTAACCAAATCATCCATCAGATCCGAAATTGATGGCTGATTTTCAAGATCGCATGGTCTTAGTCCTAGCATTCAGTGACCTGACCTAGTAATACTACCATACAATTAACACCATACAGTCACTAAATACCGCCATATTATGGCCAATAAAGTCACTATATGGAGGCTTAAAGGGGTACTCCACCCCTAAACATCTTATCCCCTATCCAAAGGATAGGGGATAAGATGTCTGATCGCGGGGGGTCCCGCCGATGGTGACCCCCGCAATATAGCATGCAGCACCCACCTGTATCTGCTTCCTGCAGCGCTGGAGCTTCTGGCTCCCGACCACGGGAACGGAAAATCGTGATGTCACAACTCCGCCCCCGTGTGATGTCATGCCCCGCCCCCTCAGTGCAAGTCTATGGGAGGACAAGCAGGGCTCTGTACAATGAGGACAAGCAGGGCTCTGTACACTGAGGATAAGCAGGGCTCTGTACACTGAGGACAAGCAGGGCTCTGTGCACTGAGGACAAGCAGGGGTCTGTGCAGTGAGGCTCTATGACACGCCCCCAGCTCACACAGCAGGCTAATTGACAAGCCAGAAGCCTGCACAGAACCCTGTTTCTCCTGCCCTCACTTCATGTGTTAGGACTCCTCAGTGACACACAGGCAATAGCTGCAGGTACAGCATTTTTTCACCCAAAAATACACACGGAGGGTTTTTCAGTTTTTGCACTTTCGTTTTTTCCTCCTTACTTCTTAAAAATCATAACCCTTTCAATTTTGCACCTAAAAATCCATATGATTTGGCAGATTTTTTGCTCCACCAATTCAACTTTGTAATGACATTTTACCCAAAAATTTTACCCAAGTCATTTTACCCAAAAATCTACGGTAAAACGGAAAAAAAAATCACTGTGGACAAAAGTACATTCTTCGGTAAAAATGATAGATTCTCTTTATTCTGTAGGTCCATGCGATTAAAATGATACCCTATTTATGTAGGTTGGATTTTATCGTACTTCTGGAAAAAATCATAACTACATGCAGGAATATTTATATGTTTAAAATTGTCATCTTCTACCCCTGTTAGAGACACAGACTAACTAACTATACATGCTAGATATATCTCACTCTGATATGTGTATTAAGATTATGATTGTATCGGTGATGTCTTATTCCTTGTTTTCTTCAATTGTATGATGAGGACCTGAATGTTGTTCCTGTATTTGTGCTCCTATGTTGGGAGCATAGTTGTACTTGTTTTGTATTACCTGAAACTTCATAAATAAAGTTTGAAAAAAAATAAAATAAATTGCCATCTTCTGACCCCTATAACTTTTTTTTATTTTTTCCGTGTATGGGGCGGTATGAAGGCTAATTTTTTGTGCCGTGATCTGAAGTTTTTAGCGGTGCCATTTTTGTATTGATCGGACTTCTTGATCACTTTTTATAAATTTTTTCATGATATAAAAAGTGACCAAAAATACGCTATTTGGGACTTTGGAATTTTTTGGCGCGTACGCCATTTACCATGCGGTTTAATTAACAATATATTTTTATAAATTGGACATTTCCGCACGCGGCGATATCACATATGTTTATTTTTATTTACACAGTTTTTTTATTTAAATGGGAAAAGGGGGGTGATTCAAACTTTTATTAGGGATGGGGCTAAATGATCTTTATTAACTTTTTTTTTTCACTTTTTTTTTTGCAGTGTTATAGCTCCCATAGGGGACTATAACGCTGCACACACTGATCTTTTACATTGATCAATTGAAACCATTGGAAACCATTGATCGATGATTCTGCCGCTTGACTTCTCATGCCTGGATCTCAGGCACTGAGCAGTCATTCGGCGATCGGACAGCGAGGAGGATGGTCCCCCCTCCTGCTTTCTTCCAGCTGTTCGGGATGCCGCAATTTAGCTGCGGCGGTCCCGAACAGCTCCCTGAGCTAACCGTCATTCGTTTACTTTCACTTTTAGACGCGGTGTTCAACTTTGAACGCCTTGTCTAAAGGGTTAATAGCGATCACTGCCGCGCGCTATTAGCCACGGGTCCCAGCCGTTGTTAGAAGCGTGGCCCCGCATTATAGAAATAGAGTGGGCGAAGGGTGTACAGGTACGCTCTCCGTCCCCAACAGGTTAACTAATGTATATTACAAATATATTATATAAAACGTTTTTGTTAACAGGTACACTTTAAAGGGTACCTCCCATCAAATAAACTTTTGATATATTTTAGATTAATGAATGTTGAATAACTTTCCAATAGCATGTTAATGAAAAATATGCTTCTTTCTATTGTATTTTTCCCGATCAGTCCTGTCAGCAAGCATTTCTGACTCATGCTGGAGTCCTAAACACTCAGAGGTGCCAGCCTGCTTTGTTCACAGCCAAACAGGCTTTGAACAAAGCAGGCTGGCAGCTCTGAGTGTTCTCCTTTGTGAACAAAGCAGACTGGCAGCTCGTAGTGTTTAGGACTCCAGCATGAGTCTGAAATTCAAAGTGGAAAATTAAATAGAAAGAAGCATATTTTTTAATAACATGCAATTGTAAAGTTATTCTGCAAACATTAATCTATAATATATCAAAAGTTTTTTTGATGAGAGGTACCCTTTAAGAAAACTACTGGTCAAGTCTCAGCACAAATACCAGCCAGCTCCTTGTCCATTCTACAGATAGGAATGCAAATAGTTCTCATAATAAATTCAGTAGCTAGAGAACCTACTCCAAGCCGTCTCCCCTCCTGCCAGCTCCTATAATTTTGTGTTTACCTGCCTGTCTCTCACTGGAGTGTTGTCAGATAGATAGGGTAAGATGGATCAGGAGAAATTTACGAATGACAAGAATTTTTTTTAAACATTGTTAACATGAAGAAAATAGTGCACGGCCATGATTCAGAGAGGTGAAGTGTGTTTTCTGTGAAGCTCGCCTTTTGTAGCTGCTTTAGAGAAACTCTCCAGGCAAAATTGATTCTGCCTAGTGCCAGGCAAAAACTTACAGGGGTTATCCGAGAACAGTAAATATTTTTATATGTGACACTGCTCAAATTGGGGGGACAAAGTAAAAATCACATACTCACCTGCTGCTGATGCTGTTCCGACAGGGTCATCCTCAACGTGCGGAACTTCCCCTTGTGTCATGACACAATGGAAATAGAAACATAGAATGTGTCGGCAGATAAGAACCATTTGGCCCATCTAGTCTGCCCAATCTAGTATGCCTGCTTGGCCAATCACTTGGCTAAGGAGGCATTTCTTTCAAGTTGGAATAGAGAACCGGCAGTAGGTGAGTATGTGATTTTTTTAAACATTAATTCCCCAACCAGAGCGGTTTTATATGCTTTACTTCAGAAAACCCCTAAAGGGGTACTCCCGTGGAAAACCTTTTTTTTTTAAATCAACTGGTGCCAGAAAGTTAAACAGATTTGTAAATTACTTCTTGATCCTTCTTGTACTTTTTAGGGGCTGTATACTACAGAAGAAATGCTTTTCTTTTTGGATTTCTCTGATGTCACGACCACAGTGCTCTCTGCTGACCTTTGCTGTCCATTTTTGGAACTGTCCAGAGCAGGAGAAAACCCCCATAGCAAACATATGATGCTCTGGACAGTTCCTAAAATGGACAGCAGAGGTCAGCAGAGAGCACTGTAATCGTGACATCAGAGAAATTCAAAAAGAAAAGCATTTCTTCTGTAGTATACAGCCCCTAAAAAGTACTGAAAAAAGGATTAAGATTTTTTAATAATAGTAATTTACAAATCTGTTTAACTTTCTGGCACCAGTTGATTTAAAACAAAAGTTTTCCACGGGAGTACCCCTTTAAGCCGTAATGGAAAATATGCTACAGGGACCCTAAACTATAAAGTGCCATGTATAATACTGGCGTCTTCTCATGTGGCTGAGGGACCTTTAGGTTCCCTTAGGTACTAGAGCCCATGTACAACTGCTACCTCTGCCCCCCATAGCTATGCCCTTTCCTCTTGCAGAGCCTGAGGGACGGCGCATGGCACAGGGATGCTCCATATGACATTTATTAAATCCCGGTGCATTTAATTTAGCCTATAGTATTCTTTTTACAAACATTATAGGAAATTATACAAATAATAAATCACTAGTATAATGTTATTATCAGAAATGGCCTTTAGCTGTGGGAGCAACAAGATAATAACTTGCAGGGTCACAGATTTTCAATCCCCTGCATTTGCCTTGCAGACATGTCAGCACACCCTGCTTGTATTATTACTGGACTGCTAATGGAGTCTCAGGAAAACTATTGAGATTTTGCATATTATTATCAGAACACATACACACAAACGGCTAGAGGGAGCATAATAATAAAATTATAGTAGGAAATGATGCTGTGTTTGTCAGCTGCAATTCATATTCCAAACTACTGACGACGTTACTGACAAAAAGACATATGATACCTTTCATATAACTGTATGGGCTTCCATAACAGAGAAAAATGCCGTGAATCTCCTGTGCTAAGTGTCAAAGAGGTGTTCCCTCTCCCATCCATTTCCCTGTTTGATTGACAATCAGCTGGAAGCCAAGCTCTGTTTTCTAATCTTGCATCTGTGCACAATATGTAAAAAGATTTGAAAACAGGGCTCGGCACTGGAAGTTGACTGTCAATCAAGTGTTTCCCAACCAGTGTGCCTCCAGCTGTTGCCAAACTACAACTCCCAGCATGCCCGGACAGCCGAAGGCTGTCCGGGCATGCTGGGAGTTGTAGTTTGGAAACATTTGGAGGCACACTGATTGGAGAACACTGTTCTAGAAGCACAGAAAGATGTATGAAAAGTACCGTGTGTCTCGCTGCCCTAACATCTACCTAGCAGTGTCAGCAGTTTGGAACCTGAATAGCAGCTGATAGATTCCCTTATATTATTGAAAGTGACTGCAGTGATGGAGTGTATTTTAAGAAATGTTGTTAACATTTTTATTTATTTTTTATTTCATCTAGGTCTATTTTAAGATGGTGAATTTTCTGTTGTTCATCACTAGCTGTATATATGTGCAGTATAGGAACCTGTGCCGTTAATCCATGTTTTTAAGAAAGCCTTTACTGCAGTGACATTTACATCCGTCTTATAAAAATATTGCATTGGATTTTAATAGGTATGGCATAAAACAGCGTTAAACAAGGACTATCTGTGTGAGAAGCTGTCATTTGACCTAGAAGTAGAACAGGATCAGTGCAGATTGGTCACAGGCTGGATGCATAGTGCTGAATGGCTGGATTGCATTATGTGCGAGCACTGTTACTAGGGGATAAGGGCTGAGACTACCAGGAAACATGCACACGGATTTCACCAGTCAAATGAGCTCGGTCCCTTCTACGTGAATAGGATGGCGGCTGCTCCCTTACATTCAGCACTATGTGGAATGCCTCAATCCTCGCTCATATTTAGCCTACCTTAGCCATTAATTCTGCACAGTATATGCAGCATTATTCTGTCTTCCCTTCCCTGTGATTGTTCCGCCTTGACTATACTTTGGTCACCTGTCAATAATGCAGTTTATTACATTTATATTTCACCTATAGATATCTAATGAACAGGTGAGCCGCACAAGTGCCATGGCTGGTTTTATAGGGCTGACAAACACACTGACAATCCGCCCTCACCTAGGGTATATTCACACACTAGATCTGCTGCGGATTTGAAAACACATATCGTGTTGATCCACAGTTGCGGATTGTACAAGGCAGTGAAAAATACATAAGTATCCTGTATGTGTGAATGCACCCTACAAAATAATGAAAAAGCAGAGAAATAATTGCAACGCACTCACCCAAGGTTGCTTGAAGACAAGAGCTCAGCCGAGCTCGTGGTGTGATGGTCCCGTTTCGCAGGTTGTCTGCTTGGTTACGGCCCTTGGGCATGTCCAAGCGGGCAACTTTCTATGAGACCCAGTAGGTGAGGAATTTTGAGATATCCTGAATTAGAGTGTATTCCCATAAATCACATTTTGTGATGGAGTTTTTGTGGACAGAAATTTTGTGGACAGATCTATCCTAGCTAGACCCCCATTCCCTAGACATTGGCACTGTTATTGTTGGCAGCCAATATTGTAACGAGGACCAGGTCTGGATAGTGACAACAGGATAGTGACCACTGCTTTGTTCACAACAGGTAGAGCCATATTGTAAGCAGTGGCAACCATCTGTGGGCATAGTTTCTGTGAGTCGTCAAGGGGATGGGCACCGCTTTTCTCAAGAGAGTCTGAACCGGAAGTTCTCCTCATTGAGCTTTGTAGAACAGCCATATTGGCCCTCTTTAGCCTATCTACCATTAATTGATTTTGAACAGTAGCCCAGGGTTAAAAAAAAAATTATAATAATTTCCTTAATCTGTGGATCATCGGCTTCACATAAATGCTGATGTTGCATGTTTTTTTATGGATGCTACATGAACTCTTTAGGAAAACTCAGCACCTTCTGCTCTTTTCTTTCACTCTTTTAAGGGTTTTCATCTGACTATGTTATTCCTAGTCCACAGAATAGGGTATAACAAGCTGACCAGTGGGGGTCTGACCACGGGGACACTGATGCAGCCAGTGATTGGATGAGTGGGCAGGTCCTGCTCTGAGCTCTTGTCTTAGCAGCAGGGAAAAGACATGAACAGTAAAGGGCCAGAAGGAGACAAGCAGGGGAACAGGGCTAGGTAAGTACACTGCTCCAAAAAATAAAGGGAACACTTAAACAACACAATGTAACTCCAAATCAATCACACTTCTGTGAAATCACACTGTCCACTCAGGAAGCAACACTGATTGACAATCAATTTCACATGCTGTTGTGCAAATGGAACAGACAACAGGTGGAAATTATAGGCAATTAGCAAGGCACCCCCAATAAAGGAGTGGTTGGCAGGTGGTGACCACATACTACTTCTCAGTTCCTATGCTTCCTGGCTGATGTTTTGGTCACTTTTGATTGCTGGCAGTTCTTTCACTCTAGTGGTAGAGTCCACAACCCACACAAGTGGCTCAGGTAGTGCAGCTCATCCAGGATAGCACATCAATGCGAGCTGTGGCAAGAAGGTTTGCTGTGTCTGTCAGAATAGTGTCCAGAGCATGGAGGCACTACCAGGAGACAGGCCAGTACATCAGGAGACGTGGAGGAGACCGTAGGAGGGAAACAACCCAGCAGCAGGACCGCTACATCCGCCTTTGTGCAAGGAGGAGCAGGAGGAGCACTGCCAGAGCCCTGCAAAATGACCTCCAGCAGGCCACAAATGTGCATGTGTCTACTCAAACGGTCAGAAACTGACTCCATGAGGGTGGTATGAGGGCCCAACGTCCACAGGTGGGGGTAGTGCTTACAGCCCAACAACGTGCAAGATGTTTGGCATTTGCCAGAGAACACCAAGATTGGCAAATTCACCACTGGCACAATTTGCTCTTCACTGATGAAAGCAGGTTCACACTGAGCACATGTGACAGACATGACAGAGTCTGGAGACTCCGTGGAGAATGCTCTGCTGCCTGCAACATCCTCCAGCATGACCGGCTTGGCGGTGGGTCAGTAATGGTGCAGAGTGGCATTTCTTTGGGGGGCCGCACAGCCCTCCATGTGCTTGCCAGAGGTAGCCTGACTGCCATTAGGTACCAAAATGAGATCCTCAGACCCCTTGTGAGACCATATGCTGGTGCGGTTGGCCCAGGGTTCCTCCTAATGCAAGACAATGCTAGACCTCATGTGGCTGGAGTGTGTCAGCAGTTCCTGCAAGAGGAAGGCATTGATGCTATGGCCTGGCCCGCCCGTTCCCCAGACCTGAATCCGATTGAGCACATCTGGGACATCATGTCTCGCTCCATCCACCAATGCCATGTTGCACCACAGACTGTCCAGGAGTTGGCGGATGCTTTAGTCCAGGTCTGTGAGGACATCACTCAGGAGACCATCCCCCACCTCATCAGGAGCATTCCCAGGCGTTGTAGGGAGGTCATACGGGCACGTGGAGGCCACACACACTACTGAGCCTCATTTTTACTTGTTTTAAGGACATTAAATCGAAGTTGGATCAGCCTGTAGTGTGGATTTCAACTTTGATTTTGAGTGTGACTCCATATCCAGACCTCCATGGGTTGATAATTTGATATCCAATGATAATTTTTGTGTGATTTTGTTGTCAGCACATTCAACTTTGTAAAGACGAAAGTATTTCATACATTTAGTTCATTCATTCAGATCAAGGATGTGTTATCTTAGTGTTCCATTTATTTTTTTGAGCTAAAAAATATTTCCGCAGAAAAAAAACCTAAAGGGTGTATTTACACGTACAGTATACTGCACATTTTTCATTTACAGAATTTGAAGCTGCAGATTTCAATGTAAACTAAATGTCTGAACACAGCTTTAAATCTGCAACTTCAAACATGCGCAGGATACTGTACGTGTGAATATAACCTAAAGGAGTAAAGCTTAAAGAGGTACTCATGCCCTAGACATCTTATCCCTTATCCAAAGGATAGGGGATAAGATGTCTGATCGCAGGGGTCCCGCTGCTGGGAACCCCCGTGATCTCTCCTGCTGCACCCCTGTCTTCTGGTGCACTGAGCGAGCTTCGCTCCCTGCCTGATGACTGGCGATGCAGGGGCCGGAGGATCGTGACATCACGGACCCGCCCCCTTGTGGCATCACATCCCGCCCCCTTAATGCACCTATTGTTTTTAGGGCTGTATTCACCTGCCATTGGCTCCAGATTTTTTATCCCATCCTAATCTACTTTAAGGGTTAAATTAATGGGATGTTAAAAGAGTAGTTAAACTTGTAGGGCATATCTAGTTAAATATTTTATTTATTTTGCAAATACATTCCTTTAGCAAAATGTGTCCCTTTCTCCTGGTATTTCTGCTCCTTTACTCCCCTTGTTGACAGCTTGTTGCCTAGGGTTATAGACCACCACTGAACTCTAGAAGTGGTGGTCAGGCTGGGGCGTGTGTGTGCACAATTGCACATAAAAGTATTTCTCACAGAAAAGGATTGCAGTAACACATGTTTTGCTATACACATGTTTATTTCCTTTATGTATATTGGAACTAAACCAAAAAAGCTAATTGGGCATAATATCACACCAAACTCCAAAAATGGGCTGGACAAAATTATTGGCATGTGTATAGCAAAACATGTGTATAGCAAAACATGTCTTACTGCAATCCTTTTCTGTGAGAAATAATTCATTTTCTAGAAAAATTTCAGGGATGCCAACACTTACTGCTATGACAATATATATATATATATATATATATATATATATATATATATATATATATAGTGGAAGGGTGGTCTTAAACCTAGCATCCAGCTGTCAACCACAGAGAGAAAGGAGCAGGAGTATCAGTAGAAAGGGACAAATTTGATAAAGGAATGCATTTACAAAAATGTTAAATTTGACTGGCCTACATGTTTAAAGGAGTAGTCCAGTGGTGACTCAGTGGTGAGCAACTTATCCCCTATCCTAAGGATAGGGGATAAGTTGCAGATCGCGGGGGGTCCGACCGCTGGGGCCCCCTGCGATCTCTTGTACGGAGCCCCGACAGCCCGCGGGAAGGGGGCGTGTCGACCTCCACACGAGGCGGCGGCCGACACGCCCCCTCAATACAACTCTATGGCAGAGCCGAAGCGATGCCTTCGGCAATCTTCGGCTCTGCCATTGAGATGTATTGAAGGGGCGTGTCGGCCGCCGCTTCGTGCGGGGGTCGACACCCGCTATCTGGGCCGAGAGCCGGGGCCCCGTACAGAGAGATCGCAGGGGGCCTCAGCGGTCGGACCCCCCGCGATCTCAAACTTATTCCCTATCCTTAGGATAGGGGATACGTTTTTCACCACTGGATATCTCCTTTAATTATGCTAGTTGCGGTAAAAATGCCACTTTATAGCTATGTTCACATGTCAGAAATTCAGCATCTGTTTACAGCCTTATGAACTTCAATGGGATTCCGCAGTCTCATTCACACTACAGAATTTCTGCATGGGTCTTTCTGCTGCAGAAATTCAGCATAAAGAAAGGTCCCGTCCTAAATTTATGCAGAATTCGGATGCAGAAGCATATTGAGGAGAATGTGGATTTTGCACGAAATTTAACAACAACAACAATGAAAGAAAAAAACTATTTTCTGTGCATAGAGAATTCATGATGAATTCAATGGAATTTCCGCATTAATTTTGCAGAAAGTCCTCATATATGCAGAAAGATGTGGAGTTCTGCAACCGCATCATTTGGACGGAATTCCGCAACTCTATACGGAATTTCTTTAATGTGTAAACATAGTCTAAGACTCCAGAAAACCAGGTTAACTCTGGCTGTATTAAGGGACGCAAGGGATTTGGCGCTGTAATTGCTTCCCAACATTTCACTTGCTATTACAACATGATGTTGGAAAGACTGTATGGATTGGCCTTAGAAGCTGAGCCTGCTTCTGTGCTGACACCTGCCGGCAGTGGCTGGGATTGGAGATAATGCTGATCCCGGTTGTCTAACCTCATTGATGCTGCAACCAAAACATCTGGGTGGATAGAATGTGGGTTGTGGTCCGCTCTTTATCATATAAAAAAGTAAATAATTGGTATTATCCCAATTTTTTTTTTTATAGAAAAACATAACACCGAGGGCCCTGACCTGGGGAGCTCATAATTCTCAAATCGAGCTTCCAATAGTGGTTCCTCATGAAGCTTAAAAGGATCTGTGCTCTCTTGGGAAAAGTAAGATAATGGCATCAATAGACAGGCAAGGGTAGGCTGATCATATACCTATTAATAGGATGGTTATAGCATTTTAATTTCACCTTTTTATTAGGAGCTGAGCTGTTTAAAGGGGTGTTCCGCTGCTCAGCGTTTGGAACAAACCGTTCCGAACGCTGGAGCCGGCGTCGGGAGTTTGTGATGTCATAGCCCCGCCCCCTCATGACGTCATGCCCCGTCCCCTCAATGCAAGTCTATGGGAGGGGGAGTGATAGCCGAGCTGTTTAAAGGGGTACTCCACTGCTCAGCATTTGGAACAAACCGTTCCGAATGCTGGAGCCGGCGCCGGGAGCTCGTGATGTCATAGCACCGCCCCCACATGACATCACGCCTCGCCCCCTGAATGCAAGTCTATGGGAGGGGGCGTGACAGTCATCACGCCCCCTCCCATAGACTTGCATTGAGAGGGCGGGGCGGGGCGTGACGTGCTCCCAGCACAGGCTCCAGCGTTCGGAACAGTTTGTTCCAAACACTGAGCAGCCGAGTACCCCTTTAAGTGCCTGGCACCCCTCCTCACTTGCCCTCACCTCACAGCCCCTCCTTGATTGACCCTTGGTGCCCTGTACAAGGGTGAGGGTACAAGGGTGAGGGTAACATCAAGGGTGTTGAAGTATAAAAGGAGGTGTCTAGACTTCTGTGTAAAGGACAGCAGCCAAATTTACATTTTCCAACAGGTACATTGCAATTGAATTATCTCCTTTTTTATTTTTGGTGTATGATATACCAATTGAGCCAAAGCCACATAAGGGTGTGCCTAAAAGGGTTTTCCAAAATAAGAATATTGATGTCCTACCCTTAGGACGGGTCATCTATATCGGACATTGTTGGGGCTGACTATAAACCTCCACAGATCAGCTGTGTTAGAGTGCCACATGCTCAGGTAAGCGCAGCACCCTCTTCTTTTTTTTTGTTTTGTTTTTTTAGCTCCAGGCATACGGATAATTTGGAAAGTATGAATCAGATTTAACAATGCCCCATTTGTTGTATTATTTGGAATTTATAGGATTCTTTCTGAAGATGGGTATTACCATTGAACTGTGCTGCATACTTATAATTTTCTGTACCGCACATTTACGCGTTTCTGTTGAGAGAACAAAATAATTTGGATCCTAGAGGTAGAAATCTTTATGCATCAATTTCAGTGTATAGTTTGCCATAGACACTAGAGTATTTAACAAAAAAAATTGTACACTGTTTAACAATAGGACATTCTGTTTCTATGGGGCAGCTTCAGTGATGCTAAATAAAAAGCCTTCTTCCAATGACATCATTTACACTAGGCCTGGATCCAAGCTATTACATGTGGAGATGAATATCATGTCTGCCAGAGGAGCTTTGGGAGGAGATAAATGGATTATGGTAAAGAGAAGGCAAACAAAGAATAGTGAGCTCATCATGCAGAGTACAAATTGATCCAATTTTGTGTGTGTGTGTGTATATATATATATATATATATATATATATATATATATATATGAAGCTTACAGCAGCTTACCTACTTGTCCTGCAAGAGAGTGCCATGTAACAGAGCCTGGAGGTGCTGGGTAGAGGTGCCCTGTGCCAGAGCAGTCTGGCTGTAGTGTACCCCCCTGATAGAGAAAACATGAACGTTTGGCAGCTCTGAACATTTATGTGTATGGGAAAGTTAGGAGAGATAACGGTTTTTGAAAAAGTGTACCTGTCTCTTGTAGAGACATGATGTAGAGACATATCAAAAGTTTTGATCTGTTGGGGTCTAAGTGTTCAGACCACGACCAATAGCTAGAATGAGCAGGGAGAAAATCCTGCAAAGCGAGAGAGATTCACAATGTAAGACTATGGGATTGTCTCGGTCAGTGCGCAATTCTTCTCCCACTTATTCTAGTGATCGGTGGGGGTGTGAACAGATCCCAACCAATAAAAACATTAGACATGTCTCTACAACATGTCAAAAGTTTTTTAAAGTGACAGTGCCCATTTAAAGCATCCCTGCCATAAAAAAATTAATAAAAGGATACATACGGTACTTACCCAGTCTTGCCTCCAGGTCAGATCCGCATGCTTGAATGCTTTTATTCCTTCTTCTTACTTTTGGTATCCGTGTCTCAGTGGCCAGGACACAGATGGTACGTCCACTGGAGACAACATCATCCAGACAGTATGAGGACCCCTAGTGGCGTTATTTATAATGCCTCATTTCTCATCTTTAGATCTCATATTTCTTAATGAAGTATATAGCAAAAATGAATATCTTTGCATTATCTCTGCAATATAAAAAAAAAATTTGTGACAGTGCCCAATTAAGTATTTTGTCTTCCTGCAGTGCCATACCAGGGGGGAAAAAAGAATTACACAGTGCCTATTGAAATCAATATAATTATGTGGGTTGGGGATTATAGTGTAGACTGTTTGTAAAACCTTTGTTATAAATTGTATTGCATATCTTGGATAATCTTTGGTATATGAAGATCGAGGAATTATTTCATTGGCAATATGGTTAATATAATATTGTATCCTGTCTCTGTTAGGAGAAATATACTGAGTAAATGTTTATAGCACTGTGTATAGAAGAAGGTTCTGTTGACTTACAGGGTGTATGTGATGGAATAAGAAGAAGGTAATATAGCAAGTGATTTTCCTTGTATGTCTAGTCATACAGACAGCCTGAAGGAACCAAGGAGGGGCTGCCGTAGTTGTAAGGATATAAATGAGTTAGTGGCAGGAAATATCAAGCATCCCTCCTGACAGGTGAAGTGATTCATTTAGATCGTGTGTATGCCGTATGAATGGGAAAGATCAAGCTCCAGTACCACTAGTGCAATGGTGTAGGAGGGGGTTATATTACACTTCACTTTGACAAATGTAGCCCTAGAAACAGTCATTTTTGATTCACTCCCAGCACATTGTAATATTGCTACAATGTAAATATTAGTGTACGAAATTCTGTGGATGATACACCAAATAGATCCCTATGGACAACTCTTATGTGGGCTAGGTTAAAAGAGCAATTAGCAATTACACGTGGTTATATATATATATATATATATATATATATATATATATATATAAACAAAGAAGTGGAGTGGCTACCTCTGTGTAGGTTCTTGCACCCCACCCACCTCTATCAGGTGTATATAAGGTGGTTTGGATGTTTCAGATCCTGCAATGCCTGCTGATCTATTCACACAGAGGCATATTCATAGTGTAGGGTCCGTCCCAATGAGATCACCTTACCGTGGTGGGACGGTCCAAGCTATTTGGCCGCCAAATTGCAAGCTAAGTATCTCACTATTTCATTACTGCACCATAGCTGAATAGCTTCTCATGTTGTATCTATATACTCATGTTTTATCTATATCTTTGTGCTAGCAGTGTGCTGCTGTATTCTCCTGTTGATAGATATATATGTATATAGATCTATATACACAGTGATCCCTCAACTTACAATGGCCTCAACATACAATAGTTTCAACAGACAATGTTTTTTTCTGGACCATTGTAACTTGAAACCAGACTCAACATACAATGCTCCGGACAGTCCAGATCTGTGAAACCTGTCACAACTGGAGGAACTGACCAATCAGAATTGGCATTTTACTGGTAAATCACCTCTATTACTAAAGTGCATGCACTGACTGGCTGTCTGGTAGCGTCCCCTACAGTACAGGGAGGAACTACAAGTTCCGTACTACTCCTTACCTGTGCCAGGGTTAGCTGCTCCTTTGGACACCAAGTAAGGGCGGCTCTATTTGGGACACTGTGTGTACTGTATAGGACCCTGAAGAAGCTCCTGTCCTCTACATAAACCATTTTTTCCCAACCAGGGTGCCTCTAGCTGTTGCAAAACTACAACTCCCAGCGTGCCCGGACAGCCAACGGCTGTCCGGGCATGCTGGGAGTTGTAGTTTTGCAACAGCTGGAGGCACCCTGGTTGGGAAACACTGACATAGACAGTGATTTACAGCTCCACGCAGATCTTTCTTACTTTTATATGTAAGGATTTGCTTTATCTGTATTAGTTATCTACTTATTTTTCTTTAATCCTCACTTTTTCCTATTTTTGGATGACATTTTGGTGGCTTCAGAACCAATTACCAGGTTTCCATAGAGTTATGGTCTCAACATACAATGGTCGTCCTGGAACCGATTAATATTGTAACTTGAGGGACCACATATATATATATATATATATATATATATACAGTCATGGCTACAAATGTTGGCACCCCTGAAATTTTTCAAGAAAACAAAGTATTTCTCATATAAAATGATTGCAGTAACACGTTTTGCTATACACATGTTTATATGCATGTTTATACCATTTATGTAGTAAATGGAGCGGTTGTGCCCCCAAAAAAGGTCCCCGCACGTTCCGTCACTCCAAGTGAGCGTAGAATAAGACAGTGTAGAACAGTCAGTCTGTAAATGCACCAGATTTATCATAGAGGCTTAGGTTGTTTGATAAATGTCACATTGTAAGACTGTCTAGTCTTAGTTGGCTTAAACTGAGCAAGAATCTTGCAGCAAAATTCTTAAACATTTTTGCCACACTATTAATAAACACAAAATAATTTTGGCACACAGCATGTAAGCTAGAATTTCTGTGGATTTTCAATAGTAAATCTGGGCCATTGTGTTCAGTTGCCGACACCTCAGGAAACATCAGGAAAGACTTAGCTATCACGCCACCTCCCATAGGCTTTCATTGAGGGGCGGAGCATGACGTCACACGGGGGCGTGACGTCACACGCTGCCGGCCCTGCGGTCAACCTTAATCAGACCTGGAGCGAACACGCTCCGGGGACTGATTACAAATGGGATGCCGCGAGCATGATCGCAGGGGTCCTCAGCTGCGGGACTCCCGCGATCAGGCATCTTATCCCCTATCCTTTGGATAGGGGATAAGATGTGTAAGCACCGGTGTACCGCTTTAAAGCGCAGCTGTCATGAAATCTGGGTGCAATAACCTGCACACAGCCTTTGTACTGTGTGCAGGTGGTGGGTATAGCAATGTTTTTACCTAATATTTGCAGGCTTTCATGACCCCAAAAAATGCTTTTGATCAAAGCCACTGATGGTCGGATAGGCGTGGCGCAAGGTAAGCGATGCCCCACCACCGCCACGCACACCCCCTGTATGTCAGCGCTGGGACCGCTGTGTGATTGACACACAGGTCCCAGCGCATGCGCCCTTCATCTCACCTTTTTTTGCTGGTTATTATACTCATGCCCGTTATATTCTTTCTTCTCTCTGGTGGAGAGGCGCACACAAGCAGGACAGTTCCCGATACTAGGGGCAGAGTGGAAGCTCCCTTTCTGCACCTAGCACTGCGCAGGCGCACTGAGGAGGAAGACGGCGGCGGGAGCGAGTGCTCGCTGGGGGAGCACACGTTAGATAAGTTGAAGGGCGCATGCGCTGGGACCTGTGTGTCAATCACACAGCGGTCCCAGCACTGACATACAGGGGGGGGGGCGTGGCGGGACATCGCGTACCTTGCGCCACTCCTATCTGACCGTCAGTGGTTTTGATCAAAAGCATTTTTGGGGTCATGAAAGCCTGCAAATATTAGCTAAAAACATTGCTATACCCACCACCTGTACACATTACAAAGGCTATGTGCAGGTTATTGCACCCAGATTTCATGACAGTTGCGCTTTAAAAAAGTTTTTATAGGGCTGGCACTTGGGCAGTCACAGCATTGGATTTGTTTAGATGCCAGTGCCTCTTAATAAATCCGTTGCTGCTGACAGGGCAGGATTTTACATTAAAGGGGTATTCCACTGGCCAGCGTTCGGAAGTAAATGTTCCGAATGCTGTTTTTGCACTGCGGGGGTCGGCCACGCCCCCTCCTATAGACTTGTATTGAGGGTGTGTGGTCATGACATCATGAGGGGCGTGGCTGACCCCTGCAGTTGAAAACAGTGTTCGGAACATTTACTTCCGAAGGCTGGCCAGTGGAGTACCCCTTTAAAGTGCAACTTTCACCTAGAATAGGCTTGTAAAGCTGCACACACAGTATACTAGGTCTTTACAAGCCTATTTGTGTCATAACTTTGCTAAAAAGAATCCCATCCTAAAGTCTTCTGGACAACCAGAGAGGCAGGGCTCGGGGTCCGCTCTATGCATGGACTCCCTAAGCAGTGACGTAGTTGCCATATACTGTGAGATCTTATTGCGTAAGCACAGGATCTTACTTCAGATAGCAGCTGCATTACTGCTGAGGGAGTGTATGGCTGGAATACAACGTAAAGAAAAAAAAAGAAAAACAGTTTTTAGCCATATATCGCTAAAAAAAAAATGCAGATTTTACAGTGTGCTAACTCCCATAGACTTTCAAGGGACTCTTTCAGCTGCCAATCACATTCCAAACTGCTGATACTGTTAGATATTTATTTGGGCAAGGAGACACATGGTACCCTTCATATGTCTGTGTGTGCTTCGACAACACCGAAAATTAATTTTTTTTAATCTCTGGTGTCAAGTAGGGACAGGTATGTGATGGGGAACGAGGAGGCGTTTCAGCCCTCAGCACTTTATGGGCTTGGGAACACCTCCTAACTCTCCCTCCCATACCTGTCCCTGTTTGATTGACAGTCAGCTGGAAGCTGAGCCCTGTTTCCAAATCTCACACCTGTGCACAATTTGTATTCACAGCACAGGAACTAGAATTGGAAACATGGCCGATCTTCCAGCTGACAGCTATAGAATGAGGATCAGGAAGGTGTTTTAGCCTTCAGCATTTTAGGGTCTTGGGCACATATTTTTCTATGTTATATAAGCAATCATGTGTCTCCTTGTCCTTAAAGGTATATAACAGTGTCAGCACTTTGGAACAAGAATTGCAGCTGACAGATTCCCTTTAATGGAGGGCAGCAGGCATTCTCAGCCTGGTCTGTCTCTCCTTTCTCTCCTCCATAAGGCTAGGTTTATATTATGTTTTGACTCTCCGTCACAGTTATCTGTTGGCATCACGCTGTGAACTAAAAGATGACATTTAGGCCATATATGCTATTTTAACTGAACTGGACAACACAGCAGACCATGTTTTTGTGTGCGAATAAAATAGTGTACACGGCATGAACAAAGTCACTAGGTGACTCTGTTCGATCCATTGACTTGAGTGGCACCCAAGTATAAGTTGGCATCCCCATTCTCTGCGGTGACAGAGATGCAAAGCCCAATATGAACCTAGCCTTAGGCAGCATTTTCCCTTTTTTGTTTTCTTCTTAAACACTGTCACTGCGGTTTTTGAGCCAAAGTGTAATTTGTGGGCATAGATTTTTGCATCTAATAATTTATTGCAATTTTTGCAAATTTCTCAAACATCTGTTGGCACTGTGCTTTCAACAAAAGTGACTGTCTAGGTGTTTTCCACTGGATGTGCATGTAGTGGTAATGAATTTATCATGTGCGACATTCCCAAAAAAAAAAGCACAGAACGCAAACCCACCAAAAATTTGTAAATCTTCATCACCCCAGAGCTCCAGAAAAAGGCTTTCTTACACGCTTTCAATCTTACAGCCTTCTTTTGTATATTTGCTTGAAATTTACCACACACACCATACAAACTTTTAATATATGTCCCTCAAGTTAAAGGGGTATTCCTCCCAAATGCATCTTATCCCCTATCTAAAGGATAGGGGATAAAATGTCTGATTGCGGGGGGCCTACTGCTGGGACCCCCCACGATCTCCATTCAGCACCCGCAATCTATGTGGGGCTGCATCTCCAGTCTCGGAAACCTCCTTGTTTCCGGGACTAGGGACATTACGTCACAGCACGCCCCCTCCATTCATGTCTATTGGAAGGGACGTGATAGGGGATAAGATGTATTTGGAAGGAATACCCCTTTAAATGCAAAAAAAAATACACACAAGGACTAATTATAAATACCCCCTGTATTTTGTGGTCAGTAGGGGAGATTTATCAAAACCTGTGCAGAGGAAGAGTGGTGCAGTTGCCCATAGCAACCAATCAGATTGCTTCTTTCATTTTCCACAGGCCTCTTTAGAGGCCTGTGGAAAATGAAAGAAGCAATCTGATTGGTTGCTATGGGCAACTGCACCACTCTTCCTCTGCACAGGTTTTGATAAATCTCCCCCAGTGTATTTTGAGGCTGATTTACATGTTACTAGTGTATACGCTGATTTGGGTCTGTGCTCTGTTTTGGAGGTTTTTCCCATAGAGAGAAGTAAAGTTTATGCAGTTAGGTACATCCTCAGAAAGCAGACGCTGGGAGATGGTTTCTGGGAACGTTTCTCCGGCTGCAGCTCTTACATAACAGCTCTGGTAGGAGTTCGGGTAGACTGCAGGAGAAGGGTGCGGCAATGTGCTCAGCGCTGCGCTGTCTGACTGCAAATTCATTGCTGAACATTTTAGGCTCATAATACAGACATGGAAGAAAAAGTCTGTATTTCATCATAAGGAATCCATACAGACAAGAAGGCAAACAATGGATGTAATTCTTTCACACAGTCATGTGAGTTTCACAATAAGGGTGCGGTCACACGGAGTAAATGAAGAGTAATTCACGCCGAAAAATTTACGGGTGGAAAAAATTATTTTATTTTTGCGCGAAATTGGCAGGAAATTCGTGCGGAATTGCGAGCGGAATTGCACGCGGACATGGGGAAAAAGAAGTGAAGGGTTTTCAGCCATTTCTGCGCAAATTGCGTGCGAATACCGTGCGAAAACGATGTCGGGTGGAATTTTTTTTTCCCATTGACTTCAATTGATTTCTGCTAGCGGATTCCGCTTGAAGAATGAACATACTCTTTCTTCAAGCGGAACGGAATTCAGCGTCGGAATTCTGCTAGCGGAATTTCCGCAGTGTGAACACGACAGCAGAAATAACATTAAAGTCAACGGGCAGAGGGGATGTGAATTAATTAGGAGAGGAGAATTCAAGAGAAATTACTCGAGTAAATTCCTCTTGAGTTACTCCGTGTGAACGCACCCTAAGTAGACACAAGTCCTTACTGTACATTCATTCCTGGCAAAGCTTACAATATTTTTGGTACCATTAGCAATTGTAAAAGTTGTATTATTTTGCATACTTTTAATTGCCTTGTTTTTCTCCTTATTTAGTAAATTTTATTCAGCCTATAACTTTTTTTACTACATGGAAACAGTCAACAAGCAGGGGCTAATTTTGTCAATACTATATTTATATTCTTATCATGGCACAAGTGAATAGCAGTGAAGCCAGACTAATTAACATATGAATAATTTGTGCTCGTTTACACATACAGGTATAATAATCATAGTAATGTATCTAAGACCTTCGACCAGGAAATGTTATCCGTTGGCACATTAAGAAAATGTTTTTAAGAATATAAAAAAATCCCACCACCCTGATAAAAATTCAAATCACCTCCCTTTTCTCATTTTCCAATTAAAAAAGCAAACAAACAACAACAAATAAAATATTTGGTATTGTGCAGAATTTTCCAAATTATTACATAATCACATTCCTAATCCTGCACGCTCAGCAGCGTAAACCCCCCAAAATTCCATAAGCCAAAAAGTGGTAATAGTAACAGCTACAGCCTACGGGACAAAAACTAAAAACAATTAGCTGTCGCTTAAAAAAATAAATAAATAAAAAAAATTCAAAACAAATGTGTGAAGCCCTGTATTCGTGTAGCCTGCTCTTTAGGAAATGTTATCTGTAACCTGTGTATAGCGACCACTAGCTGTCCTGTTATTCACACTCACACAGACATTTATCACCAGATCCCATTAACCTGTCGACCTCAGATGGCTTATATACAGGCAATGTTATTGGGACTCACATATGTAAGTCATGGATATAAAGGATGATTTTATTTTAGGCCTTGTCGATAGAGCTTTCTGTCAAGGAAACGTGTGCCAGTATTGGGTATTAAGAGGCCGTCATATTACAAATCATAGTATTATTGTGGTTAAAACCAAGGACATTTCCTGTAAGTCACCACGCTTCTGTTTTGACACTTCCAGATCCCAGACATAGTGCTGCCTCCATTACAGTCTGTTTCCAGCTCTTATCCCGGTGTTGGTGCTGTCTGTGGTCCTGAACTGTATCTGGCCTTAGGAGGGAGTCCACTAGAGATGTGCTTTCTAATGTTACCTGGAGCATGTACTGATGTGTGGGAATGAACACTTTGTGCCCCCTGTTGCTATATGTCCTCATATCACTTTCTGCTGCTGGATGCTTCAGGCTATTTCTAACATTTTCAGGCTCGAGCAGCTTGTTTTACTGTCATATGGTGCTGACATAATGGTCCACCATGTAGTCTGTATACATTCTGGGTCAACATACTGTAGAGGAGCAAAGAAAATCCTCTAGAAATGAGCAGAATTCATCTCTATGTAATTGGTAGACCTGTTGTTTGTCTTATCACATATTTGTCTAGAATTTAAAGGGGTACTCCGCTGCACAAACTGTTCCGAGCGCTGGAGCCAGCACCAGGAGCTCGTGGCGTCATAGCCCCGCCCCCTCATGACGTCATGAGGGGGGTTATGACATCACGAGCTCCCGACGCCGGCTGCAGCATTCGGAACAGTTTGTTCCAAACGCTGAGCAGCGGAGTACCCCTTTAAGGCAAAAGAAGAAGACTTTAAATATATAATTGTATACACTATGGGGGGTATTTATCAATTTTGCCTGCTGACAGTTTCTTTTTACCCTTTTTTACCCTTTTTTTTCACTTTGGTTTTCGTGGACATGCAAGTTATTAGTAATTTCGGCTGAAATGTTGAAATCAGCCGTTCCCAGCGCCTTTTACACAGAACTTACCACCACAGAGGACGCGTATATTACCCTGTAGAGCAGCCATTTCGGAGTCCCTCCTGCAGTATATCAGCAAGCGACATGAGTTATTTTCTTTTGTGGGGTTTGTAGCCACCATGTGAAAGGGATTTTATTTTCAACTTGAGTAGTTTTTTTTTTTTTTTTGTTTTGGTTACTTTAGTGCAGTGGTCTTCAACCAGCGGACCTCCAGATGTTGCAAAACTACAATTCCCAGCATGCTGGAAGTTGTAGTTTTGCAACATCTGGAGGTCCGCAGGTTGGAGACCACTGCTTTAGTGCTTACCTTTCCTGAACCTGTGTGGCCATGTACACTGCTGGCTCAACGGAGGGTGAAGGTTCCTCAGAGACAACTATGTCGCAGGATAGTATTGAGCAGCACTGGAGGCGTCGCTGCTTTCACAAAAAGATTTTTTAATGTATTTTTACACCTTTACATTTTCTGACATTGCTAAGTGTGTTTTCCATGTGCAAAATTTCTTGGCGGGGATTTGCGCCTGAAAAAACGGGATTTGCGCCAAAATTGCGCCAAAGATCAATTGGCGCAAATGATGAATTACTGACTAAAGTTAAAATCACACACAGGAATGTGTGATTTTGAGAAAGTTGTAAAAATGACAGTGGAGAAGATGCGCAAAAAGACACTGTGCCAAAGTATTGCGCCAAAGTTATGTGAAAAAAAACACATAAATCCTTTGATAAATACCCCCCTATGGGAGGAATTTTTGTGCATTTTACTTATTGTTTCTGTCCTTGCCTTTTTTAGATGCATTCATTTTAATATTTGTGAGATTTTTATGTGACTTCTTGCCACGCTTATCATTTTTAGTTTTTGATCTAAAAAAAAGGATGCGTGATTTAAGTGTTGTGGCTTTTAAGACCCGTTTGCAGTAGCCTTCCTTAGAATTCAATGCGATTCTGCTGTTTAGTTCAGGTGTCAGAATTTCTGCTATGATGTTGGAATTGGTTTCCCCTGAAAGAATGAACATGTTTATTCTTTCTTTGAGATCCTCACTGAAAAGCTTATAATTAATGTGACTTTGGAATTTTGGCATTTATTTTCATAGAAAATTTCGCAACAAAATAAGTACTGATTCCGGGTGGCGTGGATTCACTGAGGAAATTCAACTAGGAAGTTCCTCGTAGACTTTCCTCAGTGTGAACATACCCTAAGGCAAATTTTTTATCTGTGACTCCACCAATACATGGTGTAAAATAAAAAACAAAAGCAAATTCATCAAGCGACAATGATAAATTTGGAAGCGCCCGGCAGATGTACTGGTGAAGACTGTGAGGCGCTACAAAGTTAAATCAGTGCTGCAGTCCATTTACTGTCTATTGGTGTCCGGCATGTAGCAGATACCACACTACCATTACTATGTTGTTCAGCTCCTATAATGAAGCAAAACAATGGAACGCCTTAGTCTTCTTAGATATATGACATAAAAATATAATTTATTATGTATATCAGGCTTCATATAGTCATATGTACTTCTGTGTAATGCAAAACTATATATATATATATATATATATATATATATATATATATATATATATATAATATGGAGAATGATTCTGCAGCATTCTAAAGCATGCGGTGGAAAAAATGTGGTTTATTCCATCAGGCAGGTGCAACGTTTAGGTCGCCAGTTGTGGCCATTTTCAAATAAGAAAATGGCCGCAACTGGCGACCGAAACCTTGCACTTGCCTGATGGAATAAACCAATTTTTTTCCACCGTATGCTTTGGAGTGCTGCAGAATCATTCTCCATATTGTATACAGTACCTGGGACCGGGTTTTGCCTGCTTTGTCTGCTTAGAATCAGATGTATATATTAAATTTGTTATGACAGAAGAACATACGGTTAACAATCTGCACATTTATGTATATTAACATAAAGCAAGTGCTCCATCAGATAACAGCATTTAAACTAGCCCCTGTCAGTAAGCCATGAGACTCAGTGGCTATCTAATAAACCATAACCAGCATCATTTTATAGACAGGTTAAAAAAAATATACATATATCAGGTCTGATTTAGGGCTGCAACTAACAATTATTTGTAAAATTGATTACTTGGCCTATTGTTGGTTTGATTTATCAGATTAAAAAAAATGGGATTAGGAGACCAGGGAAGGGTTAACTGGAGCAAGATGGGACCGAATTGTGAAGAGTTAACAGGGGGGGAGGGGACAGCACCTGAAGGTTTAACAGAGAGTAATAGAAAAGAGGTCATACAGCACCTGAAAGGTTAACCTGTGAGCCCCGCTGCAGGGGAGAAGGAGCTGTTCACAGACCTTAGTGATGGCCGTCCTCCCTGCTTTAGGAAGATTTGTCACTACACAAGATGGAGAACCGAGCTTCTGGCCGGACCGTCGGGCTCCTGCGATGTTAGGACCGTAGGCTTCTTGTGACAGGAAGCAAGAAGGAGGTGGGGCCGGCTTCCAGAGTGCACTCCAGACCATGGTCTTAATGCTGGAGGTAGGCCGCAGATAGTGCAGGCCAGCAACATCTTCAAAAGGGCACCAGAGGGTAAGCGGAGACGGAGGGGGACATTTTGGTGAGACTAAGATGCTGAAACGCAGGGAAAGTAGTAACAATAGTAGGAATGCTATTTTACTAGGTCACACCCCCTAACGACTGAGGCCACGTCCTCTAATAATCAAGAATCGATAATGAAAATCGTTGACAACGATTCATCATTCATTATCGATAATATTGATTGATCGTTGCAGCACAAGTCTGATTGGCTCGCTTATGCTATACTTCAAGAGGCACTGTCATTATGAAAAACTTTTTATATTTTGTAGTACTACTGATAAGATATCTTTTTTAAATATACATTTATAATTATAAAAAAAAATGTCAATTTTACTAAAGAATCCAAAATGAAAATAGCTGCTACTAGGGGTCATCTATCTTTATGCAGACAGACTACTCTGTATTTTGCAGCATTCTGGATACCGGCCAATAAGTGTGTTGGTATCCAGTATAGGAGATCACCACTGCAGCATTCAGTTGTTCCTAATCTACAACTCCCATGATGGGATTTAGAGTTTTACAAAGATTGTACCCCCAGCTGTTGCAAAACTACAACTCCCAGCATGCCCACACATCCTTTGTCTGTAGTATTGCAAGAGCTGGAGGCACACAGCTGGAGAATACACAGCTCTAAAACAGAGTTTTACAAATATTGTACCTTCAGATGTTCCAAAACTACATTTTAGAGCTGTGTATTCTCCAGTTCTGTGCCTCCAGCTCTTGCAATACTACAGACAAAGGATGTGTGGGCATGCTGGGAGTTGTAGTTTGGCAACAGCTAAAGGCAACACTGCTCTAACACAGTGCTTTACAAACATTGCAGCTCCAGCTGTTGCAAAACTACAACTCCTATCATGCTTGAACAGCCAACGCTTTCTCTGACTCCTGAATGACAAAGAAGCTGGTCTGACATTCAGGAGTCTGTGAAAGCTGAATGACACACATAGTGACAGCTATGTTGATTAGCATCCAGCTTTACTAGGAACAGATAGAAAATGTATGAATAAAAACTACTGTGCAGTGATTTGCAGACTGTCAGGCTGCTCCCAGACTCAGAGCAGATGAATCATCACAATGAGGGAAAGAGATGGTCACCCCCCCCCCCTCCACAAGGCAAGAACACAAAGCAAGTGAGCAACACATACATGCTATTTGTTTGGGATATATAGGTCCTAGACACATAAAATGATACGTACATGATCAGGATTAGGTACTGAGTAACATATCACTTTTATTTATATATTTATTTTTTGCACTGACAGATATGATCGGAATAAGCAGAACCAGTCATTTGATTTGCTCTGTATTTTGGAATATTAGGTTTCAAAGGTAGACAACTACTTTTGCTATAGAGGCTTCGATGATAGAGCATAAAAATTGTAATAGTTGCTCCACTCATCCAGGAACAACTGACTTTTACCCCATTACACTTACTTTTGTCCTGCTGTTGAGATATATATATATATACACACTGCTCAAAAAAATAAAGGGAACACTCAAACAACACAATGTAACTCCAAGTCAATCACACTTCTGTGAAATCACACTGTCCACTCAGGAAGTAACACTGATTGACAAACAATTTCACATGATGTTGTGCAAATGGAACAGACAACAGGTGGAAATTATAGGCAATTAACAAGACATCACCCAATAAAGGAGTGGTTCTGCAGGTGGTGACCACAGACCACTTCTCAGTTCCCATGCTTCCTGGCTGATGTTTTGGTCAATTTTGAATGCTGTCGGTGCTTTCACTCTAGTGGTAGCATGAGACTGAGTCTACAACCCACACACTGTGCACGACGTTTGGCATTTGCCAGAGAACACCAAGATTGGCAAATTCACCACTGGTGCCCTGTGCTCATCACAGATGAAAGCAGGTTCATACTGAGCACATGTGACAGATGTAACAGAGTCTGGAGATGCCGTGGAGAATGTTTCGCAGCCTGCAACATCCTCCAGCATGATCGGTCAGTAAGGGTGTGGGGTGGCATTTCATTGGGGAGTCGCACAGCCCTCCATGTGCTTGCCAGAGGTAGCCTGACTGCCATTAGGTACCGAGATGAGATCCTCAGACCCCTTGTGCCACGATAGTAACATAGTTCATAAGGTTGAAAAAAGACCAGAGTCCATCAAGTTCAACCTATAACCCTAATGAGTCCATACCGAGTTCAGTTGATCCAGAGGAAGGGAAAAAACCTTCATACTAGAGTTAAAAATTCCTTCCCGACTCCAAATATGGCAGTCAGAATAAATCCCTGGATCAACGTTCTGTCCCTATAAATTTAGTATACATAACCATAATGTTATTATTCTCAAAAAAATGCATCCAGACCCTTTTTGAACTGTTCTACAGAGTTCACCATGGCCACCTCCTCAGGCAGAGAATTCCACAGTCTCACTGCTCTTACAGTAAAGAACCCCCGTCTGTGCTGGTGTAGAAACCTTCTTTCCTCTAGTTTCCTCTAGATCCAAGACTTTGGATGCCCGTCTTTGAACCCTTTCCAGCTCCCCTATATCTTTCTTGTACACTGGTGCCCAGTACTGTATACAGTATTCTATGTGTGGTCTGACTAGTGATTTGTACAGCGGTATAATTATTTCCTTGTCGTGGGCATCTATGCCCCTATTGATGCACCCCATGATTTTATTTGCCTTGGCAGCAGCTGCCTGACACTGATCACTACAGCTAAATTTACTGTTAACTAAGACTCCCAAGTCCCTTTCCATGTCAGTTGTCCCAAGTGTTCTCCAATTTAACACAAAATCCCAGCCCAGATTTTTCTTCCCCATGTGCATGACCTTACATTTATCAGTGTTGAACCTCATCTGCCACTTCCGAGTCCAAACTTCCAACCTATCCAGATCCATTTGTAACAGTGCACTGTCCTTTATTGTGTTTACCGCTATACAGAGTTTAGTATCATCTACAAAGATTGCTACTTTACTATTCAACCCCTCTACAAGGTCATTAATGAATATATTAAATAGGACAGGACCCAAGACGGACCCCTGTGGTACCCCAATAGTAACTGTCACCCAATCAGAATAAGTACCATTAATAACCACCCTCTGTTTCCTATCATTGAGCCAGTTACTTACCCACTTGCACACATCCTCCCCAGCCCAATCCTTCTCATTTTATGCACCAACCTTTTATGTGGAACCGTATCAAATGCTTTGGAAAAATCCAGATATACGACATCCAGCGATTGCCCCATGGTCCAGTCTGGAGCTCACCTCCTCATAAAAGCTGATCAGGTTAGTTTGACAGGACCGATCCCTCATAAAGCCATGCTGATATGGAGTCATACATTTATTTTTATCAAGATACTCCAAAATAGCATCTCTTAGAAAACCCTCAAACAATTTACATACAACTAATTAAACTAAATTAAACCATTAAACTAACAGGTCTATAATTCCCGGGGTCACCTTTTGGCCCCTTTTTAAATATTGGCACCACATTTGCCATGCGCCAGTCTTGGGGAACCTTCCCTGTCACTATAGAGTCCCTGAATATTAAAAATATGCCATCTGGACCTGGCGATTTGTCAATTTAGATTTTTTGTAGGCGGCACTGCACTTCTTCCTGGGTTAGACAGGTGACCTGTACTGGGGAGTTTACTGTATCTCGCTGTATTTCACCTGGCATTTCATTTTCCCCGGTGAATACAGTGGAGAAGAATTTGTTTAATATATTTGCTTTTTCCTAATCCCCGTTTATAATTTCTTCCTCATTATTTTTTAAAGGGCCTACACTTTCATTTTAGACCTTTTTGCAATTTATATAGTTAAAGAACATTTTTGGGTTAGTTTTACTCTCTTTGGCAATGTGTCTTTGTCTTTATTTTTGCGGCTTTTATCTGTTTTTTTTTTACATTTTTCTCTATAGCTTTTTAATGCTTCTTCGCTGTCGTCCTGTTTTAGTAGTTTAAATGCTTTTTCTGTCATTTATTGCCCCTTAACATTCTTATTCATCCATATTGGTTTTCTTTTATTTCTGACCCATAAATACTGTGAGAATTTAAGATATTTTTAAAAGTCTTCCATTTAGTGTCAGTATTCATGTTTTTGAGGACATTATCCCATTTTATATTGTTAAGGGCTTTTCTGTGTTGATGGAACTTTGCCTTCCGTTCATTGTTTTTGTGGCCCCTCGAGAGATTCCCTTATTGGAGAACAAGTTATAATGTATTATATTATGATCACTATTTCCTAGGTGTCCTTCTACTTGTACTTTAGTTACTCTATCAGGTCTGTCGGCTAATATT
This sequence comes from Hyla sarda, assembly GCF_029499605.1. Lineage (NCBI taxonomy): Eukaryota > Metazoa > Chordata > Amphibia > Anura > Hylidae > Hyla > Hyla sarda. Next base: position 96,362,662 of record NC_079190.1, read on the forward strand.
AAGTGTTGTCGGGCGCCCCCTCTGGTCGGGCCCTGCAACATTTGGGCAGATAATTGTCTTCAGTTATATTCAGAAACCTGTTTCCTTTATGAGATTCACAGGACTCAGTCTCCCAGTTTATATCAGGATAAAGTCCCCCATTATTATCACATTATTCTGATTTGCTGCCTTGTTTATTTGCTTCAGTAATTGATCTTCTGCTTCTTCCATTATGTTTGGTGGTTTATAACAAACCCCTATCAGAATTTTTTTTTATTCTTATCTCCATATATTTCTACCCATAATGACTCCACATTATCGTTTCCTTCCCATATATCCTCCCGCAGTGCGGGAGGATATATGGGACATAAAGACAAACTCCTCCCCCTTTCTGTTTTGTCCGATCCTTCCTGAATAGACTATAACCCTGTATGTTGCCCGCACAGTCACAGCTATCGTCCAACCAAGTCTCTGTTATACCCACTATGTCATAATCCTCCTCAGAAATTTTCAACTCCCGTTGCTGGTGCGGTTGGCCCTGGGTTCCTCCTAATGCAAGACAATGCTAGGGCTCATGTGGCTGGAGTGTGTCAGCCATTCCTGCAAGAGGAAGGCATTGATGCTATGGACTGACCCGCCCATTCCCCAGACCAGAATCCGATTGAGCAAATCTGGGACATCATGTCTCGCTCCATTTACCAACGCCACGTTGCACTACAGACTGTCCACCTCATCAGGAGCATGCCCAGGCGTTTTATGGAGGTCATACGGGCACGTGGAGGCCACACACACTACTGAGCCTCATTTTGACTTCTTTTAAGGGCATTACATCAAAGTTGGATCAGCCTGTAGTGGGGTTTTCCACTTTGGTTTTGAGTGTGACTCCATATCCAGACCTCCATGGGTTGATAAATTTGATTTCCATTGGTAATTTTTGTGTGATTTAGGGTGATCTAGGATGTGTTATCTTAGTGTTCCCTTTATTTTTTTTGAGCAGTATATTTATATATGCAATATCTGTAACATAGTACTCTCTTCCAGTTGAACATACTAGTAAGACTGATATAAGACAGCTATAAATAAAAATATATAGGAAGGGTCTCCTGACAGATGTCCTTCCCCATTAGCTTTTATATGAATGGCTGTGAATAATTTGGGTTTTACACCACTAGGCACTATTTGCTGTTAAAGTTTAAGTTTTTGGAAAACCTGGCTAATCGTTTCATTCCATAAAAGATCCCAAAATTCAGACCCTGGACCCCAACCCCAAAATTTCAACCCCCCACACCAAACCCCATAATTCACACATCAGAACATACTCTAATATTCATACCCAGAACACGTAATATAGACCCTATATCAGATCTCAATCCCAGATAGGAAAAAAGCCTGGTACCCCTGCACACTGGAATGCTGAACAAATATGTGTTGGGATCGCCCCTCTATAGTATTCGATCCATTCTGGTGTACTCCGTTCTCTGAAATAATGTAGTGTGCCAACCTCTTCGTGTTTGTACAGGACTTGTGGACTTAAAGAAGTCCTTACCATAAGAGTCACAAGATCATGAGTAGATTGATTTAAGACGGTGGCTTAAGTCTGCTATGTACCCAGCACTTTTCTTATAATATGCCTCTAAGTCTTTAGCTTGGAATGCGTTCTCCTCTTTGAGAAATGAAAAAAGGGATTAATGTGCAATTGAAAATCTTCTAGTAAGAATTTCTCATTATTTGAAGGTGATAAGACTGTGTTGTTTAAAAAAAAGACTGTTATATAAGAAGGATATAATTATACTACGTAATTGGCATTGTATAGTGATGTAGGGCACGCAGAATATAAACTAGTTTACTTTATAAAGAGATAGTATGGCTATACATTTACCATCCAGATGAGGCTACACCAATAACATAAAGTAGAGCACCAGCGCTGTCAAAGCCCAGAAGCTCTTTTCAAAGCCACTATATATATATATATATATATATATATATATATATGGATATAGTGTGCTGCTACAATTTTGACACATTCTCAATAACTTGTTCTACCTTGCCCTAGAGATGCTGTGTAGGATTAAAGGTGTACTCTGTCCCTAGACATCTTTAACCCTATCCAAAGGCTAGGGGATAAGATGTCTGATCCCGGGGGTCCCGCCGATAGGGACCCCCATGATCTCGGCTGCAGCACCCCAGACATCCGGTGCCGCAGACTGGCGATGCAGGGTGGAGGCTTGTGACGTTTAGACTGTCTAAACGAATGGTGATCTACAGGATTGGGGCCATGTAGAACAGTGTTTCCCAGCGTGGCCCTCAAGTACGCCCAACACGTCATGTTTTTCACTGATTCATATGGTCAGTGCATCAGGCATCAGCCCAATGATATCACCCATGAATGACAGGAAATCCTGAAAAATGACCTGTTGGGGTGACTTGAGGACCATGCTATGGAAACACTGATGTAGAGCGTGAATCAGCCCATGTTATAGGGCCCTTAGATAAGCCATATTGCCAAATATCCATACACAGTTGACCACAACCACCTGATACAAAGGGTTTACGGATTCATGCTGCTTACACCAAATTCTTACCCTCCCATCAGCATGGTGCAAATAAAATCTGGATTTATCTGACCAGCTAATGTTTTGGCACAGCAAAGTGATCCAGGTGTCAGCAGAGAGCACAGTGGTCAGACAGAAAAGAGATAAAACCAGTTGAAAAAAATGCTTTTGTAGGGTCATAAAATATGAGATCTCCTTTTGTGGATTGAAAGAAAGTAATATTTGTAAATTTCTTATAAAGGTGCATGCTTTTATTATTCTCACCATTCAACACTTTTGCTGTTACTATGGAACAGTTCTTAAAGGGATTATCCAGATTTAGAATAACATAGCTGCTTTCTTCCAGAAGTAACACCACTCGTATCCTCAGCTTGTGCGTGGCAGCTCAGTTTCTTGAACCTGCATTGAAATAGAAAGAAACAAAAATGTGCACTTCTCTTGTGAAGAACATAAGAAGTTGACACAGTGGGGGAGATTTATCAAAACCTGTGTAGACCAGTTGCCCATAGCAACCAATCAGATTGCTTCTTTCAAATTAAAGAGGCCTCTTTAAAAATGAAAGAAGCGATCTGATTGGTTTCTATGGGCAACTGTTCAACTTTTCCTCTACACAGGTTTTGATAAATCTCCCCCAGTGTGTGGTGAAATGGCACTAACCAGATAGTCTTGCGCTGAGAGCACAATGTCTGTGAAGGCATAAAGTATCCCTGATGGTAGGACTGCAGTCTCGATACTCCCTGGGTATAGACAGTTCTGGCCGGGATAATACACTGGCAAGAGATGCACAAGGGCAAAAAGAACAGAATTTCAAGGGGCTCTAGTTCCAATGGAACTTCTCAGACATGGTTGAAATATCTCAAAACAGAATTTAATAAGCACAAAACAACGTGTTTCCGGTCTGAACAGATCTCAAATTGATCAAAAAGGGAATCAGTCTTCAGTGTCACCCGCACTAACCTGTTGTGCAGGTGACACTGATGACAATCATGTTTACCGATCCCCGCTCTGTACCTCTGTTCCGCCTTAATCCTGGTTCTTCCTGGTGCTCGGAGGGTATTCCCAAGCTCGTGTGCATGTGACATCTGTCCGGCATCTTCCTATTAATGCCTCCTCCCCTGTGCCGAGCCTCTGCAGAGTAGAGCTCCATCCTGTAGCAGAGATGGCTCAGGACAGGGGAAGGGGTATTAATAGGAAGATGCCGGCCAGATGCCACCATGCACATGAGCTTGGGAATGCCCCTTTTGGCACCAAGCAGGTCATTTGCATGTACTGAAGAAATAGGATTGTGGTGGATTGGAGGCACGGAGCGGGGATTGGAAAGTATCATTGTCATCAGTGTCACCCGCACTACAAGCCTCTACAGCAGGTTAGTGCGGGTGATACAGATGACAAATTCCCCTTAAGCACAAAACAACGCATTTCCGGTCTGAAACAGACCCTTTGTCAGGTGAAGATGCACAACACCTGATGAAGACACTGTTATTAATTGGAAATACGTTGTTTTGTGCTTATGAATTTCGTTTCAACATAAACCATGTCTTAGAAATGACATTTGGAACTAGATCCTGTTGCGATCCTGCTTTTCCTGCCCAGAGGTGCAATATTGCAAGCAACCTGAGGACAGGTGCGGTGCGGATTTTTGCGAAAAAAGCAACTATGTTCCTCAATGACCCTAATCCTCAATGACCCTTTTAACTTTTTTCTCTTGGAAATGGAGTTTCATGGAGCCTTTCAAATAATGTTATAAAAATGTTCAAATGTAAAAAAGAAGTGACAGATCTAATTTAAAAAAAAAAAAGGTCCCAGTGCCTTAAAGGGGTACTCCACTGCCCCATCGTTCAGAGCATTTTGTTCTGAATGGTTGGATCAGGCGGCAGGGGTCGTGATGTCACACCATGCCCCCTCCCATAGACTTGCATTGAGGGGGTGTGGTGTGACATTACGAGGGGCGTGGTCTCGACGTCACGACCTTGCTGCTTAGAGATTGCGGGGGTTCCAGCAGCGGGACCCCCGTGATCAGACATCTTATCCACTATCTTTTGGATAGGGAATAAGTTGTCTAGGGACGGAGTACACCTTTAATCTCTTATAATTAAGTTACATTAAAATGAGTTGTATCTGTAGAAAACCAGAAAGATTTAAGGAATAAAGTAGTTAAAATGTTAGTATCTTAAGTTAGTTGTATTTTTAGTCTTTCCAATATTACTGTTTTAAATGGATTATCAGTCTAAGCTCGTACTGATGTTTAGAGGGGTTTCAAACCTGGAAGTGACCCCATGATGTTAAACCCCCTCAGGCAGGAAGCATAATGTAATAAGGCACAGTTTGACCAAATTGTTCAAATTAACTGCACAGTCATAGATGGGTGGGAGGTTTTAAGTAGCTGGGGGGAGGGGGGGGGGTGGGGGGGCATTGTGACTGCTGCCTAGAGCATATACTGTGTGCAGAACAGAATGCTTTCGTCTTCATTGTTGTATGAGATATTGTCATTTTCTATTATGTTCCTTGTGTTAGGAAATAAAGGGCTGCTATTACAATAGAAGAACATTGTGTTATGATATGTATTAAATTTCAAACTATGTGGAACAGTTCATTTTATGGTCCAGACACGTCAGTAGACTCCGAATGACAACCAGTTCTCGGTAGGTAATGATCAGCATCAGAATAAGGTACTTTAACTGGCTGTCATCTCCTACATAAATCACCTCATACAGGGCCTCTTGTCTTTTATTAATATAAAGGAAGGGCTATCTTCTATACAGGAGGATTTTTTTTTATTTTTATTTTTTTTACTTTAGTCTAAAAAAGTTTACCCATAGTAATTATGTGTGTTTCCACGAATACCCTTTCTAATATATGGCAGACGTGGACAACTTGGAACATGAAATGTTGACTCTGGCCTTGACTTTTATTGTCCTGTGTATTGCAGGAGCAAGCTGTGGAACCTTAAAGGGGTATTCCGGGCAAAAACATTTTATCCCCTATCCAAAGGTTAGGGGATAAGATGTCTGCGGGGGGTCTGATCCCATTCTATGTGGGAGCTGCGTCTCCAGTTTCAGAAACCTTTGGGTTTCCAGGACTGGGGAATTGACGTCACGCCACAGCACCCTCCATTCATGTCTATGGGAGGGGGCGTGACGGCCATCACACCACCTCCCATAGACATGAATGGAGGGGGCGTGGCGTGACATCACGTCCCCAGTCCCAGGAACCCGGAGGTTTCCGAAACTGGAGACGCAGCTCCCACATAGAATGCGGGTGCTGCAGGGAAATAGCGGGGGGGTCCCAGTGGTGGGCCCCCCCGCGATGAGACATCTTATACCCTATCTTTGGATAGGGAATAAAATGTTTTTGCCCGGAATACCCCTTTAAGGTGGTTATCCAAATGAGCTAGTTTCTTTCAAAAACAACACCACCCCTGTCCTCAGGTTGTGTGTGGTATTACAACTTGGCTCTGTTCCCTTCAATGGAACTGAGCTGCAATACTGCACACAACCTGGGGACAGGGGTGGTGCTTTTTTTTTTTAAAGAAATCAGCTCTGTTTTTCTTTTTCTGGATAACCCCTTTTAAATGGGCACAGCAGCATGAGTGTGTCCAATGGTCATGGACAAGAGATGGCTGATTGGCAAAGCTGCAGGAGGAACACAGCCTGAAGCAACACTGCTGTAACACAGAGTTTTACCAAACATGTGCCTCCAGCTGTTGCAAAACTAAAACTCCAAGCATGCCTGGACAGTCAAAGGATGTCTGGGCATGCTGGGAGTTGTAGTTTTGCAAATGCTGTAGGCACACAGCTGAAAGCAACACTGCTGCAAACAGAGTTATCAAACAGTGTACCTCTGACTTTTCCAAAACTATAAGTCCCACCATTACAGGACTGGCAAAGGATGATACACATGAATGACCTAGGAGCATATAGAAAATGCATGCATAAAAACACCACTGTACTTTTAGCACTAAACCTTTGCACTAATTTAGGAAGGTGTAAGTTATACACTCACCATGTTGTCTTTGAGTACAGGCAATCTCCAATAATCATTGTATGTCTGTGTGTATGTGTGTGTGTATACAGCATAAATCCAGAGAGGAAAGAGTTACAGAGAAAGGCTGCCAGACTCCCGAGAGCAGTGAGTCAGCAAAGTGAGGGAGGGGGAGGAGTCATCACAGTGCAGGCAAGAGAAGGACACACCCCCTCCCTGATAGATGGAAAAGACATTGAGTACCTGTAATATTCTATTTTTTAGTGAACTATAGGTGATAGAGACTTAAAAATTGCATGTACATGATTATGATTAGATACTGAGTAACATAACATTCAGTTTTGTTTTTTTGTGGGATCTGACAGGTACGCTTTAAGGTTATGTTCACATGGCAGAATGTCTGTGCAGAATTCTGCACAGACATTGCAGAATTCCGCACGGACATTTCACAGCAGCAGAGTCCCATTTTATTCAATGGAATTCTGCTTTGCACATCTGGTGTGGAAATTCCGGCGTTTGCAAAAAGAATGAACCTGTCAATTCATTCTGTGGACTCCGCACAAAATGCAGTGCCATCAATGAGATGGTGCATTCCGGCGTGGTCCATAACATGCCAACACCCGCAGTCTGCAGAATATCCATGCTGAAATTTTCTGTGCAGACATTCCAACATATAAACATAGCCTAACAGGTTGTATGTTGCGTCATCTCATCTTATGCTCAGAATCTAAGGGGGGAAATTCACCAAGAGTGGTGTAGGTGAATGTCTTTTTACCCCATTAATGTGGTGGAAACTTTGTACCTGTACCACATTTATTACATGGTGCAAGGCATGTGATAAATATGATGCTTACTTCAGACACTTTTTATGGTGTCCTCTCTGCAACTTTGTGTGCGACTTTTATAACTTGTGCAAATGGGTGAAAAGTTGGCTTTGGAATTGCCTTTTGTTGTCCTGTATAATTCAGGAGCAAGCTGTGGGACCTTAAAAGGGTAACCCAGGAATAGAAAAACAGAGCTAGTTTCTTTCAAAAACAGGGCCACCCCTGTTTTCATGTTGTGTGTGGTATTACAACTTGGCTGTCATGACCTGGGTGAACAGGGAGAGGGAGCCATAAGCTGTCCCTAGAAACACTCTCCCTGCCTACTTGCCCATCCGCCCTAAACGGCGGATCAACAACTTGGAGCCTGTCCCTTCCTGCGCTACACAAATAATAGTGTACATAGTCGGAGACAGGTCAGAAACATAACGAGAAAACAACCAGATAAACCAGACAGTATATAAATATAAAAACAGGGCAGGATATAGTGTACTAACATACAGCTCAGAAACCGGAATCAGGATCAACGGGAGATATGAATAAATGAACAACACTACATATGGAATAAGTATACACAGCAGAAACCAGGAGATGCAGGGGATGAACAGATGAACTGAATGTAAAACACTAAACAGATCAGTAAACATAGAGCACTGTTCACACTAGACACTGAACAATTAACAAACAAGATTCCCTACTCCAAACTTGAAGGGACATCAATACCAAATCCAATTAGACTACTAGCCAGCGGGCACACTCCACCGTGTGATCAGGATACAAGCCTAGAAGGAAACAGAAATATAATACACGGAACACTGGACTGAGAACGGATCTTGATAACAAACAGGAATATTGCAAAACCAAACTCCTTAACATGGAGGAGTATGGGTCAGGACTCTAAATAGCAATACTAAATACAGAGCACGGGTACAAGCAAGACTCACAGTGTGAACACAGACTAAGATATGTAGTCAAGGAAGAAGGAAAAGACTCGGCAACTCACCAAAGATATGTCAAGGTACTAATAGCTGACAGATGTACATTAAACCAAGCAGACTAAAATCAATATCATAATCAGGAATTAACCATGGTTAAAACTCAGACAAAAAGACATAGCAAAGGTAAAACTAATAACCAGCGCAGAGTTCAGCAGATCTTGGGTTTACGTAGCCCTACCCAAGTTCCCATTGGCTAATAGCATTAACTATTCCCTAGCCAGGGAGAATAGCACAGAAAACGTTCATACAGAAAAACAAGTCTGAACAGGACCTAAAACAGAAAAAAGCAAAAACACAGGTAGGGAGATTACATTGGCTGTATTCTCTTCAATGGAGTTGAGTTGCAATACCAGACACAACATGGGGACAGGTGTGGTGCTGTTTTGGAAGAAATCAGCTCTGTTTTTCTATGCCTGAACAACCCCTTTGAGGCTATGTTCACATGTCAGAATTTTCTAGCGGAATTCCGTACAGACATTCCGCAGCAATGGGACTCTGCTGCGTTGTGCACATGGCGGGATTTTTTTATTCTGGTTAGCGCAGAAAGAATAGACATATCCATTCTCTGTTCGGACTCCGCACGGAAATTCGCTACCATATATGGATACGGCGCATTTCCGAGCAGTCTGCAGAATGTCCGTACAGAGGGACTGGAGGAGCGGTGGTCGGAACACTGAAGATGAGGTGCTGCCAGCTCGTCGATGCTCCGCTCCTCCATTGCTATGGGCGCACGCACGGGACGTCAGTGACATCCCTGCGTGCACTACCTCCCGGCGGCCCCTGCATTTTTTAAGTTAACACGGGGGCCATCGCAGAAAGGTAAGGCTGGGTTCACACCACGTTTTCTTAAATACGGTTCCCGTATACGGTTTGGAGGAGGGGGGCGGGGCTTAATCGCGGCGCCCGCACTCAGCCGTATTCGGGAACCGTATTTAATGCAAGTCTATGAGCCGACCGGAGTGAACCGCAGCCTCCGGTCGGCTTCGTTTTCGGCCGTATGCGGTTTCCCGACCGCAGGCAAAAACGTGGTCGACCACGTTTTTGCCTGCGGTCGGGAAACCGCATACGGCCGAAAACGAAGCCGACCGGAGGCTGCGGTTCACTCCGGCCCCCTCCTCCAAACCGTATACGGGAACCGTATTTAAGAAAACGTGGTGTGAACCCAGCCTAACAGGGACATCCTTGTGTCCCGAAAAGATCTTTGTAACAGGGGAATGTGACAGGGGCCCCCTGCGGGCTGTTCAGTGGCGGACACAGATCCCCCCCCCCCCCCCCTGGGCTTTATTAGGGTACGCCTATGTTTGCAACAGTTGGAGACCCACAGGTTGGACAGCCCTTGGTATATAGGATGAAAGGCAGCACTGGTCATTAAAGGGTTAACCACAATGGCTGTTATAGACTATACACTGGTGTTTTCCAAGCAGGGTGCCTCCAGCTGTTGCAAAACTACAAATCCCAGCATGCCCGGACAGCCGAAGGCTGTCCGTGCATGCTGGGAGTTGTAGTTTTGCAACAGCTGGAGGCACCCTGCTTGGAAAACACTGCTATACACATGGTGGGGAGCAGAAGGGCACACACTATTAGTTACCACTTGGTCAGCAGCTCCCGGCTGCTTCTGTTATCCAAAAAGTTAAATGTCCGGTACTCAAGGGGATGAAAAGGGAATTTAGCCCCAGACACGTCCTGCGCCATCTTCCTGCTTCTTCTATTCTATTCTGCCGCGTCTGCGTCTCCATGGCAACAGACATCAGGCAGTGTGCAGGAGAAAAGCTAGTCCGCCCGGGAAATGTGGCAGTGATGTGAACGTTCCGCCCACGTGGCAGGTGCTGTGTGAGCAGAGATAGAGGTAACCGGGACATCCTTGTGTCCCGAAAAGATCTTTCGGGACACAGGGATGTCCCGAATTTGACGAGGAGCCCCCTGCGGGCTGCTAGGTAGCGGCCGCGGATCCCCCCCCCCCGGGCTTGATTAGGCACACCCGGCACACCCCGTGCGCACGCCTATGGCTTTATTGATCATTCAGTCATCATTACAAGTCATACAATAAATTACAATCACACTATATACAGCACAGGTTCCCTAAGCTATACACCATACCACATGCTACACTAACACTCCGCTCCATCACTCGATATACAAGAAACAAAGTTGAAAAGCAACAACACATTACAGGAGGAGGGAGTTTGGTCTGAGGGAGGATGGAGTTTTGCATGATGAGGAGGAAGTTTTGCCCGAAGGAGGACAGAGTTTTGCCTGAGGGAGTACAGAGTTATGGATGATGCCTGAGGATGTCCTAAGGCTTCTTTCACACTTCAAAATTCTCCGTTTTTAAAGATCCGTACGAAGTTCCGTCTGAAAATCAGCTGAAAACGGTAGTTAAAAAATCCTATACGGCCGTTAGAAAATCCCATTATAGTCAATCGGATTTTTCTAATAGCCGTTTTAACCCGTTATATTTAACCCGGTCATTATTTTGTGACGCACTATTGCATGCACTATTTCTCCCGTTACTCTCTTCCGTCACAAAATAACGTCTGTTATTAATAATGGGCTATAACAGGCTATAAGGGGCCTAATGTAGACACCATACCCATCTATGTTGATGCATAAACCAAGAATCCCCCTCTCTGTTGACAGGCAAGAACATACATGAAGTATTGTAATTATTTTGTATTTTAAAAAACCATTAAAATTACAATGAATTTTAAAATGACAATCAGGGACTGTAAGAGCAGTGACACTATGGAACTCTCTGCCACCTGATGCTGTGAGAGGGACTGGATCCCTTTCTAAAAAAAAAGGATATATAACATATCAAAGTGAATCTGTCACCTGGGATCAGCATATAGAAGATAGCTGTACCCGCTGTACATTTTCTAAGTAGGCAGAAAAACACTTTTATTCAGTCTGTTGGAAGAGTCCGAGAGGCGGTGCTAAGGCAGCAAGAGCTTCAGTTTGGCCCGCCTCTCCTCTCCCCGCTGCATCCTATACTGAGTGACAGTCAGAGCTCGGTGCTGGCTATGACCCCTTTCCCACTAAAGTTATGTTCCTGCATTCTGACACCCGTTATTCAGAAATAATGGGTCCTGAAAAAAAATGGATAAAATAATTAAATACAACGGATGACATGACCAACGGCTGTCTGGGCACGCTGGGAATTGAAGCTTTGCAATATCTGGAGGGCCACAGTTTGAGACCACTGACTTAGATGAAATAGGTTTGTGTATTAAACCGGCATAGGTCACTTTCACACTACCATTATTTTCCTGCAAAAACTCCCGTCATGAACTCCCGTCAGAAAGTCCATAAAACGGCTGTCAAAAAACCCCATTCATGTCAATGGAATTTTTTGACCATTATGACTAGCGTCCGTTATTTTTGACGGTACAAATAACGGTGCATGCACAAATTTTTGTCCCGTCAAAAATAACAGTGGAATAATGGATGTTCAAATTTTAACATTGAAGTCTATGGCTGACAGATGTTCACAAATGTCCTCCGTTATTGTCCATTATTTTTATGTTCCGTTATTGCTACTGAGCATGCTCAGAAAAGCATCACAACCAGGAAGTCCCATGGAAATAAAATAACGGGTGATAACGGATGGTAAATGTCTGTTATTTTGACAGAATGTCCGTCAAAATTGGTCATGTCATCCGTTCTATTCAGTTATTTTATACATTTTTTTTTCATGACCCGTTATTTCTGAATAACGGGTGTCAGAATGCAGGAACATAACTGTAGTGGGAAAGGGGCCATAGCCAGCACCGAGCTCTGACTGTCACTCAGAATAGGATGCAGCGGGGAGAGGAGAGGCGGGCCAAACTGAAGCTCTTGCTGCCTTGGCACCGCCTCTCGGACTCTTCCAACAGACTGAATAAAAGTGTTTTTCTGCCTACTTAGAAAATGGACAGCGGGTACAGCTATCTTCTATGTCAGTGGTCTTCAACCTGCGGACCTCCAGATGTTGCAAAACTACAACACCCAGCATGCCTGGACAGCCGTTGGCTGTCCGGGCATGCTGGGAGTTGTAGTTTTGCAACATCTGGAGGTGCGCAGGTTGAAGACCACTGTTCTAATACAATACTTCATGTATGTTCTTGCCTGTCAACAGAGAGGCCTATATCTGGCTGTTGGAGATATAGAAGGTATGTTCGGAATCATGGTGACTAGCCCCGTCTATCCATGACCTTTAGAGATGAGCGAACTTACAGTAAATTCGATTCGTCACGAACTTCTCGGCTCGGCGGTTGCTGACTTTTCCTGCATAAATTAGTTCAGCTTTCTGGTGCTCCGGTGGGCTGGAAAAGGTGGATACAGTCCTAGGAAAGAGTCTCCTAGGACTGTATCCACCTTTTCCAGCCCACGGGAGCACCTGAAAACTGAACTAATTTATGCAGGAAAAGTCATCAACTGCCGAGCCGAGAAGTTCGTGATGAATCGAATTTACTGTAAGTTTGCTCATCTCGAATGACCTTATTTACATCCATGTTTCCTAGGTGACAGGTCCACTTTAAACTACCTTTACATCAGTGGTCTCCAAACAGTGTGCCTCCAGCTGTTGCAAAACTACAACTTCCAGCATGTCATTCTGGGAGTTGTAGTTTTGCAACAGCTGGAGGCACACTGTTTGGAGACCACACCACTGCTCTAAATCAATAGACTTCTTGGGGGTTTACCACGTGATGGTAATATCCACATATTGAGTAGAGACGTAAGAAGAAGAAAAAACGGAAAAAAAAGAAAGCACTTGTCTGAGTAGGAGTCAGAAGGGACTTGTGTATTTGTAAATGCAAATGGGGATAAACTAGAGAGCGGCTTATTCTCGAAATTCCCAATTAACTCTTTCGGGGAAGTGGCCGGTGAATTAGCGCTGTTTATTATATTAAATATTTGTATACTGCGCCTGGAGGCGAACATGAATTATAAAAGACTTTTGCAGTTTTTATCATTTTTGCCTCCTGCAATGTCAGATCTGGCAAAAAATAAAAATAAAACAAAGTGTAAACCAAACAAACAAAAAAAAAAATTCAAAAAAGAGGAAAACTAATGAGAATGCCTTATTTTGGAACCTAATAGTATAGCTTTCACACTGACTAAGTATATGAAAATGCTTGCAGGCTTTATGGTCCATTAAGCTGATATTTACATAGTTCTTTTATTAGTCCTAACTGCATGTCGGCTTAATGTGCACAGTGACAAGCAAAAAGAGTAATTAGTGTAAATATTTTATGGCATTTGACGGGAAGCATGGCTGCTGCACACACGCTCCTGGTATCCTGCATCTCCTCTTCCTTGGCCGCTGTAGTCACAGGGGAAGCAGAGAGACTGAGCTGAGTGGATGGTGTAGCTCCACCTTGCGCATTTCTCATAGGCTTACAAGGCAGGGCGAAAGATCTGTTGCTATGGGTAGAAGTGAGGGATGCTTATGGCTGACGGCTGGGTTACTCTGTGTCACTGGAAGCTGGTAGAATACATGAGGCCTACTGGATACAGTGTACAACAGCAGCCGCAGCTTATAATGGGCAGAAACCCTGTACTGCTCTTATCTATTCACAACAGCGAGAGCTACCCCTCCTTCAGCTGAGCACGTATGAAGACAGCTGTCTGACAGTGTATATATATATATATATATATATATATATATATACACATACAGTGATCCCTCAACTTACAATGACCTCAACATACAATATTTTCATCTTATAATTATCTTTTCTGGACCATTGTAACTTGAAACCAGACTCAATATACAATGCTACAGACAGTCCAGATCTGCGAAATGTGTCAATGGCTGGAAAGTACAGTGATCCCCCGACCTACGACCATACAATGCTTTTGTATGTCGGGGCCATCGCATAAACGGCTATTTGGCAGCGCAGACTGCTTCAGCTGCCGCCGGAGAGCACTTTAATGTGCCCCATGTGCTCCGGTGAGTGTCCCCACCACTCCCGACCATCCTCTTCATGTTCTGCTGCATGGCCGTCGCTCTCCTTCGTCGTCATCACGTTGCCGCACACGCCGCCCCGTCATCCAATAGGAGTGGCGTGCGCAGCGACGTGATGATGGTGATGGAGAGCAACGATCCACGGCAGCGGTGACGGTCCGCAGCGGCGGGGACACGTGAGTAGAACTTTGTATTTTATTATTGCACGGATCCTTCAACATACGATAAATTCAAGTAACGATGGTTCATTTGGAACGAATTACCATTGTATGTTTGAGGGACCACTGTACATGCACTGACTGGCTGTCTGGTAGCGCCCCCTACAGTACAGGGAGGTATTACATGTTCTGTACTCTTTACCTGTGCCAGGTGCGGGCGGCTCCATTTTACTGTTTTTTGGGACACTGTGTGTACTGTACAGGACCCTGAAGAAGCTCCTGTCCTCTACATAGACAGTGATTTACAGCTCCCAGCAGATCTTTATTACTTTTATATGTAAGAACTTGCTTTATCTATTTTAGTTATATACTTATTATTATTTTTTTTTTAATCCTCACTTTTTCCATTTTGGGGCTTCAGAAACAATTGCCAGGTTTCCATAGAGTTATGGTCTCAACATTCAATGGTCGTCCTGGAACCGATTAATATTGTAACTTGAGGGACCAATGTATATATAATATATGTACTATATATACATTAAAATCTTATATAGATTAACCTCATGCTGCCATTACTTGTCTTACCTGTTGAGGAATGGCCTCCGTAAGACCTTTGTAGGTGTCCTGTATGATTTGGCTCCAAGACATGAGCAGCAGATTCCTTACCCTCTTAAGGGCGCAGGGCGTACCTGTAAGCCCTGCGCCCGGTCCCAGTATATAAGGCGGGGTCACGCTAATGAAAGCTGGGACCCTGAGCTAATAGTGTGCGGCACCAATCGTTGTGCTGCACGCTATTAACCCTTTAGACGCAGCATTCAAAGTTGATCGCTGCTTCTAAAATGAAAGTGAAAGCTTCCCGGCAGCTCAGTCGGGCTGATCAGCTAGGATGCGAGCGGAGGTCCCCTTACCTGCCTCCGTAGCATTCAATCGGCGATTGACTGCTCCAAGGCTGAAATCCAGGCTTGAGCAATCGACCGCCGATAACACCGATCTTTGCCATGTCAATGCACAGCAATGATCTGTGTAGCAGATCAGTGTGTGCAGTGTAATAACCACTAGGGGGGCTATAACACAAAAAAATTAATAAAGATCATTTAACCCCTTCCCTAATGAAAGTAAGAATCACACCCCCCCTTTTCCCATTTAAAAAAAACAAAAAACTGTGTAAATAAAAATAAACATATGTGGTATTGCCGCGTGCGGAAATGTCCAAACTATAAACTATAAAAAATATATTGTTAATTAAACCGCACAGTCAATGTCGTACGCACAAAAAAAATCCAAAGTCCAAAATAGCGTATTTTTTATCACTTTTTATATCCTGAAAAAAGGAATAAAAGGTGATCAAAAAGTCTGATCAATATAAAAATGGTGCCGATAAAAACTTCACATCACGGCGCAAAAAATTTGCCCTCATACTGCCCCGTACACTGAAAAATTAAAAAGTTATAGGGGTCAAAGTTTTAAAAGTATACATTTTCTTGCTTGTAGTTATGATTTGTTTTAGAAGTAATACAAAATCAAACCTCTATAAGTAGGGTATCATTTTAATCGTATGGACCTACAGAATAAAGAGAAGGTGTCATTTTTTACGAAAAATGTACTGCGTAGAAACGGAAGCCCCCAAAAGTTACAAAATGGCATTTTTTCTTCAATTTTGTCGCCCAATGAATTTTTTTTCTGTTTCGCCGTGGATATTTTGGTGAAATTACTAATGTCACTGCAAAGTAGAATTGGTGGCACAAAAATATGCCATCATATGGAATTTTAGGTGCAAAATTCAAAGCGTTATGATTTTTAGAAGGTGATGAGGAAAAAATGAAAATGCAAAAACGGAAAAACCCTGAGTCCTTAAGGGGATAAAGGGGTATTCCAGGATTTGACTATGCTACAGGGGCTGTAAAGTTAGTGTAGTTCATAATATATTGTCTGTACCTGTATGTGACGGTGATCTTGCAATTCTTCTGTGATTTTAGCCCCAATATTTAGTTTAAACAGCATAAAAAATCAGTCAGGTCTCGGGTTTTCCCAGGTTGCAGTGTGTCGAGACATGACATCCCTAGTCAGGTGTGCAAAGGGAGCCTGTCCTGCTTCAGTGAGTGTAGTGACTGTTGGGTGGGAGAGAGATCATTTTGCAACAGCTGGAGGCCCTCTGGTTAGAAAACACTCGTCTTTTGAATGGAATGCAACTTATTTGTGATTCAATGGGTGGGATAGCTAATGTGTGGGAAGGAGGAAAGCGACCTCACACTTATAAACTATGGAACTATTATATGTGAAGTTTGAGAACGAAATCCAACTAGAAATACTCAGTTCACAAAAAGATTATGTTATGTTAGTCTTACAACATAGCCATTTAGCCCCAAGACAAGCACAGATCCTTCCAAAGCATGTCCATTACTGTCTGGCAGGTACATACTAAAATACACTTTTATCCTTTAAAGTGTACCTGTCAGATTCCACAAAAAAACAATAAAATTAATGTTACTCAGTACCCAATCCTGACCATGCTCATCTAATTTTTATGCCTCAATCACCTATATTTATTATAAAAAAAAATACCTCTTTTCATTAGCTCAGTTAGAAATTCTCTCAGGGTAAGGGGGCGTGTCCCTCCCTTGTGGTGGTGGGAGGTGATTGGTGCGACTGCTCATTCAGCCTTGTCCATCAGTCATCTATTGTCCATGATTAATGGACAAGCCTGATGCAGCTGCAGGACTGGTTAGTATCCCAGTAGGTATGGGGACCCCTAGTGGTGGAATTTTCAGAAGCTGTTTTCTTTATTAAATATTGAAAAACAACCATAGTATAAAAGGTCTTTACTTTTATCAGTAACAACATATAAAACAGTTTTTGGATCTAACCGTGCCCATTTAAAGAACATTTCAGAGATTTTAATTGTTTTGCTTATATAGTGCAGCAATTATGTAGAGGTTCGAGGTTCTTATTTATGCCTTGTGCTTTCCAATTTTTTGCTGATGTGGCATGTATGGTAAATAATCAATTTTGGTTTCCAAATCCACAATGCTCTGATCCTGCCTGACGGTCAGGTGTTTAATCCGGCTAGTCATCTAATTAGTGCTAGTGCTAAAGGTGACAAAGCTCATTATACTCATAAGTGGTCAATTCACATTGCATGCAGTTAGATTTTTTATTATTTTTTTTTTTTATTCAAAGTGTGTTTATTTACTTATTTTCCTTTTTTTTTTTTTTTTTTTTTTTTTTTTTTTATAATTGCCATGAGGCAAATGTGATTTGACCTATAATAAGGATTTGACATCTTTAGGCTGTGTTCACTTGTTGAATTTTCCAAACTCGTGGTAAAAAATTACCTGTTTACTGTGATATGCACAATTGTGTTACAATGTCACATTTTGACACAATTTGTGAACACAGCCTCAGCAGAGATGTATAACATATATATATATATATATATATATATATATCTCCTCATCCAAAAGAGGAAGCAGATGAAGCTGAGAGCTTGTAGAAGAAGGAGATCTGGTAAGTGATGAATGTTAAAGGGGTACTCTGGTGCTCCAGTGTTCTGAACATTTTGTTTCAGAATGCTCGGAGGCCGTGATCGTGACATAACGGCCACGCCCCTTGTGATGTCACGCCACACCCCACACATTAATGTCTATGGGAGGGGGCGTGTCAGAGTGGCGTGACATCACAAGAGACGTGGCCGTGATGTCACAATCACGGCCGCAGGAACCCGGCGTTTGTTTAGAACGTTGGGTGCTGCGGGAGATCGGAAGGGGCCCCAGCAGCGGGATCCCCGCGATCAGACATCTTATCCCCTATGCTTTGGATTGGGGTTAAGATGTCTAGCAGCAAAGTACCCCTTTAAGATATGTTCTTCCATATGCCACAAGCTGCAATGCACTGTGTGTACAGTAGTCCCTCAAGTTACAATATTAATCGGTTCCAGGACGACCATTGTATGTTGAGACCAGAACTCTATGGAAACCTGGTAATTGGTTCTAAAGGCACCAAAATGTCATCCAAAAATAGGAAAAAGTGAGGATTAAAGAAAAATAAGTAGATAACTAATACAGGTAAAGCAAATCCTTACATATAAAAGTAATAAAGATCTGCTGGGAGCTGTAAATCACTGTCTATGTCAGTGTTTCCAAAGCAGGGGGCCTCCAGCTGTTGCATAACTACAACTCCCAGCATGCCCGGACAGCATGCTGGGAGTTGTAGTTTTGCAACAGCTGGGGCACCCTGCATGGGGAACACTGGTCTATGTAGAGGACAACATAGTCCTAAAAAAGTAACATGGAGCCGCCCTCACCTGGTGTCCAAAGGAGCAGCTAACCCTGGTACAGGTAAAGAGTATCCAGAACATGTAATACCCCCTGTACTGTAGGGGGCACTACCAGACATCTGTCAGTGCATACGCTTCAGTAATACAGGGGTTTTACCAGTGAATTCCCATTCTGATTGGTCAGTTCTTCCAGCCATTGACATATTTCACAGATCTGGACTGTCTGTACATTGTATGTTGAGTCTGGTTTCAACTTACAATGGTCCAGAAATGACCATTGTATGTTGAAACTATTGTATGTTGAGGCCATTGTAAGTTGAGGGATCACTGTACTTTCTTGCTTAGCCGACAGCAACTTTTTTCCAGCAACTTTTGCTACAATGACTCTTTTAGGGGACCAGACTAGAAGGGTTACCCTTTGCTCTCCACACTCACCAATACACTTTTAAAGGGGTACTCCGGTGCTTAGACATCTTATCCCCTATCCAAAGGATAGGGGATAAGATGCCTGATCGCAGGAGTCCCGCCACTGGGGACCCCCGTGATCTTGCACGCGGCACCCCGTTTGTGATCAGTCCCCGGAGCGTGTTCGCTCCGAGACTGATTACCGGCGACTACAGGGCGGGCGGCGTGTGACATCACGCCCCTGCCCCCTTGTGATGTCACGCTCCGCCCCTCAATGCAAGCCTACGGGAGGGGGCGTGACAACTATCACGCCCCCTCCCATAGGCTTGCATTGAGGGGCGGAGCGTGACATCACACGGGGGTGCCCAATACCACAGGACATCTTCAGATGTCTTCTGAAGTCAATGTCTGACTGGATGTGTTTGTGACACAATATTAGGCAGATATCTTTGCTGTTTTTCCTGCACCTCTTCTGATTTACATTGCAAAAAAAAAAAAAGGGAATTCAAATGTTTTTATAATGCATCCCACGGAGAACACATGGTAACTGACTGTGGATCATGGAAAAATTATTTGACATAAAAATTTAAAATAATGTCTTTACCATTCAAATTGAAGTGTAATGGAACATGCTTCCGTAAGATTTGGCAATAAGAGTCTGGATAGATTTAAAGTGGTTTGTCTCATGAAGATAAAGCTCTCCATGAGGCCCATTAGGGCATATGGACATCACAGAGGGGGGTCAGGTGGATCAGCTGGAGCAGTCCTTGTATTACATTGATGGCCATTCATGTGAATTGACGCCATGACAATTTCTGCAATGGTCACTACAGGGGAGATGCTTGGCTGGTCTGGTGACCCAGTAGGACACATACAGACCAGTGGACGTCTCTTGACTAGTTCTGATGCATGGAGGTCTGAACACTCACCTTCACCGGTCAAAACTTTTGACATGTCTCTAGGACATGGGACAGGTACACTTTATATAAGTTAATTATATCCCCCCTTAAATGTCTATTCCTATATGATTCCAAATGTGATTATTTGAATCTTTTCTCATAGGTACGATGTTCTATGCCCCTTATTAGTTTATTTGTGCATCTGAATAGAGCAGGTGAGACTGATTCCAACACAGGTTACCTTTTCAGATCCAGTCCCTGAGTTAGGTCCCTCATATTTAAATGTTCTTCTTGGAGCACTCGGGTGTTTCTCCACCCCCTTGGTATACCATTTTGCTGTCAGCAAGAATCTTGCTGTGATCTAGCTAAATGTAGAGCTGGTTGCAGGGAGAGCCTTATATAGTTGCAGCTCACTTTTCAGCCTGTGCGTTAGGCAACATGTTTTGGTAGTGCGCCTTAGATCACACAATAAGTTTGGAAAGTTGCCAACTAAGAGCCATCTTGTTGACATTCTGATTGTTTTAAAATGATACAAAAACTTGTTATATGTTGTACATCTTGCCAAAATATTAACCTTTCTAATATACTTCATAAGAACATTTTATTTCCATGTTATAGAAATCATGGCTTATAAAAATCATGGCTTTGTCCAAGCTGAAGCACAGGCAAAGACAAAGTCCAGTAAGTGAGTGTGAGCTAGTACTCCTCTGTGCTCTCTCCTGTCTGATAGTACTCCTCTATGCTCTCTCCTGTCTGATAGTACTCCTCTATGCTCTCTCCTGTCTGATAGGACTCCCCTGTGCTCTCTCCTGTCTGATAGGACTCCTCTGTGCTCTCTACTGTCTGATAGGACTCCTCTGCGCTCTGTCCCATCTGATAGCACTCCTCTGTGTTCTCTCCTGTCTGATAGCACTCCTATGTACTCTCTCATGTCTGATAGGACTCCTCTGTACTCTCTCCTGTCTGATAGGACTCCTCTGTGCTCTCTCCTGTCTGATCGTACTCCTCTGTGCTTTCTCCTGTCTGATCGTACTCCTCTGTGCTCTCTCCTGTCTGATTGGACTCCTCTGTGCTCTCTCCTGTCTGATAGTACTCCTCTGTGCTCTCTCTTGTCTGATAGTTCTCCTCTGTGCTCTCTCTTGTCTGATAGTTCTCCTCTGTGCTCTCTCCGGTCTTATTGTACTCCTCTGTGCTCTCTCTTGTCTGATAGTGCTCCTCTGTGCTCTCTCCTGTCAGGACTCCTCTGTGCTCTCTCCTGTCTGATAGTACTCCTCTATGCTCTCTCCTGTCTGATAGCACTCCTCTATGCTCTCTCCTGTCTGATAGCACTCCTCTGTTTTCTCTCCTGTCTGATAGGACTCCTCTGTGCTCACTCCTCTCCTATCAGACAGTGCGAGCCCACCCTTACTTACTGGACTTTGTCCATGCCTGTGCTTCTTATTAAGTATATTAGAAAGGTTAACAACATATAAAAAGTTTTTTAATCTGACAGTGCCCATTTAAGCTATGATTTTTGGAAAAAGCAGTAGGATTTCAGAGGAAATCATATCTGATGGAGCCCAATAAATGATAATGTTGGAGGCTGTCTGTTATGATTCGGCTAGCTGGATGTGGATCCTCTGTGTCAGCGAGGGATTGGCGTGGACCGTGTCGGTGGACCGGTTCTAGGTTGCTACTGGTATTCACCAGAGCCCGCCGCAAAGCGGGATGGTCTTGCTGCGGCGGTAGCAACCAGGTCGTATCCATCGGCAACGGCTCAACCTCGCTGACTGCTGAGAAGGCGTGGGACAGAAGGACTAGGCAGAGGCAAGGTCAGACGTAGCAGAAGGTCGGGGCAGGCGGCAAGGTTCGTAGTCAATAGCAATAGCAAGAGGTCAGGTACACTGGTAAGCCAAACACTGTAACGCTTTCTCTGGCACAAGGCAACAAGATCGGCAAGGAAGTGAAGGGGAAGTGAGGTTAAATAGACAGGGAGCAGGTGGAGGCTAATTAGACAGATTGGGCCAGGCACCAATCATTGGTGCACTGGCTCTTTAAATCTTGGAGAGCTGGCACGCGTGCGCCCTAAGGAGCGGAGCCGCGCGCGCCAGGACGAGACAGCCGGGGACCGGGACAGGTGAGAGACTTGGGATGCGATTCGCGAGCGGCACGTCCCGCTATGCGAATCGCATCCCCGCCGGCAGTGTCAGTGCAGCGCTCCCGGTCAGCGGGTCTGACCGGGGCGCTGCAGAGAGAGGAATGCCGCGAGCGCTCCGGGGAGGAGCAGGGACCCGGAGCGCTCGGCGTAACACTGTCCCTGTGTCATGCCGCCTGTAATTCAGGTAGCATGAAACTGCTGACAGGTTCACTTTGACAATAATTTGAGCCCTATTGAGTAAAACCCTTGGAGACCATTTTGGAGCTTCAAAAATTGGTACAATAAAGTATTAAATTTAAAATCTGTAAGTGTCACAGGTACTGTTCACACAGAGCACTTTCAAAGTTGCTAACTTTTTGGATTAAGTTCAGAGTTAGAGTGCAATTTGGCCAGCTCGTGTTTTTCTGCTGACATTGTCAAAGGAGAAAGCACTCAGAGCAAATGTACTTAAAAGTTGAAACTTTTTTCCAGCCACACATTAGCCCTGAGAGAAATTTGCCAAGAGTTTGTAGACTTATTATACCAGCTCTCGGTTGGCTGGAATCGAAATAAATTGTTTAGAGAATTTGTTGTCAAAACTTCACTGATTTGATCGCGATTGTTGTCATGTAGATATGGTTTATTTGGCCTATTGGCGTTAGTTGGCTATAAGATTAAGTAAATGCATTAAAGATACTACTGTCCATTAGCGCCCCAATATCCATTATAAATCCTATGAGTGGCCTTCATACAAGTTATTTGTTTTCATACATCATATTTTAAACCATACCGACTGCACACGTGATATAATTTGTCATGTACTAAGATGTTTCTCTTGACTTCAGCCTCTAATTCTTCTTGAAAACAATTGTAATATATTGCAAGTGCAAAGATGTGTTGTTCCTAAGGCTGCACGATTTGGGTAAAATGTGCGATTGAGATTATAGAGGTAAATATTGCGATTTTGATATGCGATTGCAATATAATAAATAGTGTAATCCCCCCATTTCATGTCCAATGTTCCTATTTCATGTGTGTTCCCCTATTTCACATCTACACCCCCCATTTAATTTTTTCCCCCATTTAATTTCAATCCCACATCTCACATTCCCCCATTTCATAACAATCCCCTAATGTTACATCCAGCCCATGTCACATGCCCTGCATGCTACATCCCCCTTTTGTCACATCCCCCCCATGTCACATCCCCCCCCCCCACTTTGTAACATCTCCCCCATGTCCTATCTCTCACATTGTGCCACGGGCGAGAGGGAAACATAAAAAAGCCTACATAGCCCCACTCCCCGATAGGTCTGCCACAGATCCTGCTTTCCTCCATACAATCTGGTGTCTTATGGGATATACAGGACCTACCTGACCATACCTACTGCATACATGATATTACTTGTCATGTACATGGATGTTTCTCTTCACTTCAGCCTAGAAAACAATTGTTATATATTGCAAGTGCAGAGATGTGGTGTTCCTAGTGCTGCATGATTTGGGGAACGTGTGATTGCGACTATCGAGGTATATATTGAGATTTCGATATGTGATTGTGATAAAATAAACAAATGGTTAAATCCCCTCATTTCATGTCCAATCTCCCCATTTTATTTTTATCCCTTAATTTCACATCCCCCCTCTCTTTCACTTCTATCCTCCCCATTTTATGTCTATCCCCCATTTCACATCTATCCCCATTTCACGTCTGCCCCCCATTTCATGTCTATCCCCACATTCCCCCGATGTCACATTCCCCGCTGTCACGATGCCGGCTGGCAGGTAGTGGATCCTCTGTGCCAGAGAGGGATTGGCGTGGACCGTGCTAGTGGATCGGTTCTAAGTCACTACTGGTTTTCACCAGAGCCCGCCGCAAAGCGGGATGGTCTTGCTGCGGCGGTAGTGACCAGGTCGTATCCACTAGCAACGGCTCAACCTCTCTGACTGCTGAAGATAGGCGCGGTACAAGAGAGTAGACAGAAGCAAGGTCGGACGTAGCAGAAGGTCGGGGCAGGCAGCAAGGATCGTAGTCGGGGGCAACGGCAGGAGGTCTGGAACACAGGCTAGGAACACACAAGGAAACGCTTTCACTGGCACAATGGCAACAAGATCCGGCGAGGGAGTGAAGGGGAAGTGAGGTATAAATAGGGAGTGCACAGGTGAACACACTAATAGGAACCACTGCGCCAATCAGCGGCGCAGTGGCCCTTTAAATCGCAGAGACCCGGCGCGCGCGCGCCCTAGGGAGCGGGGCCGCGCGCGCCGGGACAGGACAGACGGAGAGCGAGTCAGGTACGGGAGCCGGGATGCGCATCGCGAGCGGGCGCTACCCGCATCGCGAATCGCATCCCGGCTGGAGACGGTATCGCAGCGCACCGGGTCAGTGGAGCTGCCCGGAGCGCTGCGGTAGCGAGAGAGAAGCGAGCGCTCCGGGGAGGAGCGGGGACCCGGAGCGCTCGGCGTAACAGTACCCCCCCCCTTGGGTCTCCCCCTCTTCTTAGAGCCTGAGAACCTGAGGAGCAGACTTTTGTCTAGGATGTTGTCCTCAGGTTCCCAGGATCTCTCTTCAGGTCCACAGCCCTCCCAATCCACCAAAAAGAACCTTTTTCCTCTGACCGTCTTGGAGGCCAGTATCTCTTTCACTGAGAAGACGTCAGAAGAACCGGAGACAGGAGTGGGAGAAACTAACTTGGGAGAGAAACGGTTGATGATGAGTGGTTTAAGAAGAGAGACATGAAAGGCATTAGGAATACGGAGAGAAGGAGGAAGAAGAAGTTTGTAAGAGACAGGATTAATTTGGCACAAGACTTTGAAAGGACCAAGATAGCGTGGACCCAGTTTGTAACTGGGGACACGAAAGCGGACATATTTAGCGGAGAGCCATACCTTGTCTCCGGGAGCAAAAATGGGGGGAGCTCTTCTTTTCTTATCGGCAAACTTTTTCATGCGAGATGAAGCCTGTAAAAGAGAATCTTGGGTCTCTTTCCATATGGTGGAAAGATCACGAGTCACTTCATCTACAGCGGGCAAACCAGAGGGCAAGGGAGTAGGGAGGGGGGGAAGAGGGTGACGGCCGTACACCACGAAAAATGGGGATTTGGAGGAAGATTCAGAGACTCTAAAGTTATACGAGAATTCGGCCCATGGTAGAAGATCTGCCCAATCATCCTGGCGGGAGGAAACAAAATGTCGTAAATAATCACCCAAGACCTGGTTAATTCTTTCTACTTGTCCATTGGATTGAGGATGATATGCAGAAGAAAAGTTTAATTTAATCTTGAGTTGTTTACAGAGAGCCCTCCAGAATTTTGACACGAATTGGACGCCTCTATCCGAGACTATCTGTGTGGGCAACCCGTGAAGACGAAAAATGTGTACAAAAAATTGTTTAGCCAACTGAGGCGCTGAAGGAAGACCAGGAAGAGGGATGAAATGTGCCATCTTGGAGAATCGATCAACGACCACCCAAACAACAGTGTTGCCACGGGATGGGGGTAGGTCTGTAATAAAATCCATACCAATCAGAGACCAAGGCTGTTCGGGGACAGGCAGAGGATGAAGAAAACCAGCGGGTTTCTGGCGAGGAGTCTTATCCCGGGCACAGACAGTGCAGGCTCGCACAAAGTCCACGACATCCGTCTCCAGAGTCGGCCACCAATAGAAGCGAGAGATGAGTTGCACAGATTTCTTGATGCCTGTATGACCTGCGAGATGGGAGGAGTGACCCCATTTGAGGATTCCGAGGCGTTGGCGTGGAGAGACGAAGGTCTTTCCTGGAGGAGTTTGCCTGATGGAGGCTGGAGAAGTGGAAATCAGGCAGTCAGGAGGAATGATGTGTTGCGGAGAGAGTTCAACTTCCGAGGCATCCGAGGAACGAGAGAGAGCATCGGCCCTAATGTTCT
The DNA here is from genome assembly GCF_029499605.1 of Hyla sarda. Taxonomy (NCBI): domain Eukaryota; kingdom Metazoa; phylum Chordata; class Amphibia; order Anura; family Hylidae; genus Hyla; species Hyla sarda. The sequence continues at coordinate 96,388,696 of NC_079190.1, forward strand.
TATCGGCAGGCCGAAAGTGAATTTCAAAATTAAATCGGGCAAAGAACAGAGACCACCTGGCCTAGCGAGGATTCAGCCGTTGGGCAGACTGGAGATAGGAGAGGTTCTTGTGATCGGTGTAAATAATAACTGGAAATCTTGATCCCTCCAGCAGATGCCTCCATTCCTCAAGTGCTAATTTAATGGCTAGAAGCTCTCGATCCCCGATGGAGTAGTTCCTCTCCGCCGGAGAGAAGGTCCTAGAAAAAAAACCACAAGTAACAGCATGCCCGGAAGAATTTTTTTGTAGAAGGACCGCTCCAGCTCCTACAGAGGAGGCATCAACCTCCAATAGGAAGGGTTTAGATGGGTCAGGTCTGGAGAGCACGGGAGCCGAAGAAAAGGCAGACTTGAGCCGTTTAAAGGCGTCTTCCGCTTGAGGAGGCCAAGACTTGGGATTGGCATTTTTTTTGGTTAAAGCCACGATAGGGGCCACAACGGTAGAAAAATGTGGAATAAATTGCCTGTAATAATTGGCGAACCCCAAAAAACGTTGGATAGCACGGAGTCCGGAGGGGCGTGGCCAATCTAAGACGGCAGAGAGTTTGTCTGGATCCATTTGTAGTCCCTGGCCAGAGACCAAGTATCCTAGGAAAGGAAGAGATTGGCATTCAAACAGACATTTCTCTATCTTGGCATAAAGTTGATTGTCACGAAGTCTCTGAAGAACCATACGGACATGCTGGCGGTGTTCTTCTAGATTGGCAGAAAAAATCAGGATATCGTCCAGATATACAACAACACAGGAGTATAAGAGATCACGAAAAATTTCATTAACAAAGTCTTGGAAGACGGCAGGGGCGTTGCACAGGCCAAAGGGCATGACCAGATACTCAAAGTGTCCATCTCTAGTGTTAAATGCCGTTTTCCATTCATCCCCCTCTCTGATGCGGATGAGATTATAAGCACCTCTTAAGTCCAGTTTGGTAAAGATGTGGGCACCTTGGAGGCGATCAAAGAGTTCAGAGATGAGGGGTAGGGGGTAGCGGTTCTTTACCGTGATTTTATTAAGACCGCGGTAGTCAATGCAAGGACGTAGAGAGCCATCTTTTTTGGACACAAAGAAAAATCCGGCTCCGGCAGGAGAGGAGGATTTACGGATAAAGCCTTTTTTTTAAATTTTCCTGGATGTACTCCGACATAGCAAGAGTCTCTGGGGCGGACAGAGGATAGATTCTGCCCCGGGGTGGAGTAGTGCCCGGGAGGAGGTCAATAGGACAATCATAAGGCCTGTGAGGAGGTAGAGTCTCAGCTTGTTTTTTGCAAAAAACATCCGCAAAGTCCATATAGGCCTTAGGGAGACCGGTTACAGGGGGAACCACAGAGTCACGGCAAGGGGTACTGGGAACCGGTTTTAGGCAGTCCTTGAAACAAGAGGGCCCCCAACTCTTGATCTCCCCAGTGGACCAATCCAGGGTTGGGGAATGGAGTTGAAGCCAGGGTAGTCCAAGGAGGATTTCGGAAGTGCAATTGGGGAGGACCAAAAATTCAATCTTCTCGTGATGAGGTCCGATGCACATTAGAAGGGGCTCCGTGCGGAAACGTATGGTACAGTCCAATCTTTCATTGTTTACACAATTGATGTAGAGGGGTCTGGCGAGACTGGTCACTGGGATGTTGAACCTGTTGACGAGAGAGGCCAAAATAAAATTTCCTGCAGATCCGGAATCCAAGAAGGCCATAGTAGAGAAGGAGAAGGCAGAGGCAGATATCCGCACAGGCACAGTAAGACGTGGAGAAGCAGAGTAGACATCAAGGACTGTCTCACCTTTGTGCGGAGTCAGCGTACGTCTTTCCAGGCGGGGAGGACGGATAGGACAATCCTTCAGGAAGTGTTCGGTACTGGCACAGTACAGGCAGAGATTCTCCATGCGGCGTCGTGTCCTCTCTTGAGGTGTCAGGCGAGACCGGTCGACCTGCATAGCCTCCACGGCGGGAGGCACAGGAACGGATTGCAGGGGACCAGAGGAGAGAGGAGCCGGGGAGAAAAAACGCCTTGTGCGAACAAAGTCCATATCCTGGCGGAGCTCCTGACGCCTTTCGGAAAAACGCATGTCAATGCGAGTGGCAAGATGGATGAGTTCATGTAGGTTAGCAGGGATTTCTCGTGCGGCCAGAACATCTTTAATGTTGCTGGATAGGCCTTTTTTAAAGGTCGCGCAGAGGGCCTCATTATTCCAGGATAATTCTGAAGCAAGAGTACGGAATTGTACGGCGTACTCGCCAACGGAAGAATTACCCTGGACCAGGTTCAACAGGGCAGTCTCAGCAGAAGAGGCTCGGGCAGGTTCCTCAAAGACACTTCGAATTTCCGAGAAGAAGGAGTGTATAGAGGCAGTGACGGGGTCATTGCGGTCCCAGAGCGGTGTGGCCCATGACAGAGCTTTTCCAGACAGAAGGCTGACTACGAAAGCCACCTTAGACCTTTCAGTAGGAAACTGGTCCGACATCATCTCCAAGTGCAGGGAACATTGGGAAAGAAAGCCACGGCAGAATTTAGAGTCCCCATCAAATTTATCCGGCAAGGATAGTCGTAGACCAGAAGCGGCCACTCGCTGCGGAGGAGGTGCAGGAGCTGGCGGAGGAGATGATTGCTGAAGCTGTGGTAGTAGCTGCTGTAGGATCACGGTCAGTTGAGACAGCTGTTGGCCTTGTTGCGCTATCTGTTGTGACTGCTGGGCGACCACCGTGGTGAGGTCGGCGACAACTGGCAGAGGAACTTCAGCGGGATCCATGGCCGGATCTACTGTCACGATGCCGGCTGGCAGGTAGTGGATCCTCAGTGCCAGAGAGGGATTGGCGTGGACCGTGCTAGTGGATCGGTTCTAAGTCACTACTGGTTTTCACCAGAGCCCGCCGCAAAGCGGGATGGTCTTGCTGCGGCGGTAGTGACCAGGTCGTATCCACTAGCAACGGCTCAACCTCTCTGACTGCTGAAGATAGGCGCGGTACAAGGGAGTAGACAGAAGCAAGGTCGGACGTAGCAGAAGGTCGGGGCAGGCAGCAAGGATCGTAGTCGGGGGCAACGGCAGGAGGTCTGGAACACAGGCTAGGAACACACAAGGAAACGCTTTCACTGGCACAATGGCAACAAGATCCGGCGAGGGAGTGAAGGGGAAGTGAGGTATAAATAGGGAGTGCACAGGTGAACACACTAATAGGAACCACTGCGCCAATCAGCGGCGCAGTGGCCCTTTAAATCGCAGAGACCCGGCGCGCGCGCGCCCTAGGGAGCGGGGCAGCGCTCACCGGGACAGGACAGACGGAGAGCGAGTCAGGTACGGGAGCCGGGATGCGCATCGCGAGCGGGCGCTACCCGCATCGCGAATCGCATCCCGGCTGGAGACGGTATCGCAGCGCACCGGGTCAGTGGAGCTGCCCGGAGCGCTGCGGTAGCGAGAGAGAAGCGAGCGCTCCGGGGAGGAGCGGGGACCCGGAGCGCTCGGCGTAACACCCGCCTTGTCACATTCCCCTTCCTTGTCACATTCCCCCGCCCCCTCTTGTCCCATCTTCCCCATTTCATGCCCACACCCCCATGTCACATCTCCTGTATTAATATTGCATCGTGGCGAGAGGGAAACTTAAAAAAAACCTGATGCTTACCTAGCCCTGGTCCCTTGTACGTCTGCCGCAGATCTCATTCTCCCCTATGCAGTCCGGTGTCTTATGGGACTTACAGGACCTTCCTACTTAGCCAATCACTGGTCTGACACATGAAACTGCTGCTGATTGGCTAAGCAGAAAAGATCCTGGAACCAGCTGGCTGTTGGGAGCACAGAGAAGATACCAGAACCGCACAGAGGAGAACCGGATATGTGGAACACCTTCGAAGACTGGGGCCAGGTAAGCATCAGGTTTTTTTTAATGTTTCCCCTGCATCACTATTATTACTTAGGACTGTGTTTCCCAACTAAGGCGCCTCCTGCCGTTGCAAAACTGCAACTCCCTGGTGGGAGTTGTAGTTTTGCAACAGCTGGAGGCACGCTGGTTAGAAAACACTGAATTAGCATTTGAATTTCAATATGTTGCCGTGCCACCGCCAGTAATCGCAAATTTTCCCGGGGGGGGGGGGGGGGGGGGGGATTTCCACATATCACAATGCGATTGGGATATATCGTGCACCCCTAGTTGTTCCTATTGTAAAGGAACCGATTTGATCCAAATGACTAGGTGACTATTTAAAGCAGAGACGAAAATGTAAAGCGAAGCCTATTTAGCGGGCAGGTTAGTGTTGCACTGAGACTTGCAGTGTTTCTATTTAGATACTAATTACTGCACTGTAATAGAATAAGTGCTTATCTAATTTAGTTAGTATATATGTTAATTAGCAATCAGATAAGTAGATCCACTTATGTTATTTGGGGACAGAGCGATAGAGTGATGTGTACTCCAGCCCATTAGCTCAGTGGTTTGCTCACGACATGCCATTTTTAACCATACTGGTAACCTTTCAAACATGACTTCTTTTCTTTTTAGAAATTATTCTTTATTGCTATTGATCCCGAAAGATGCCCACGGCCCAATTATTGATTGGCATCTTCATTTTAATTGGCACTGCATTTTACTCCACATAAAGTCTGAAGTTGATCAGGATGAAAGTACATTCACTACGGGCAAGACAAAACAATCAAGGCCAGCTATATTAAAGGAGCAGTAATAAGGAGCTATAAATAGCGGAAATGTCTGTCAGAGGAATTGTAAAGTAATAAATAAGCAACAAACAAACCCCAGGAGGTAACGGTAAATTACAGTTACAACAGCGGCTAGCCACCAGTCCTTTGATGAAGCTGGGTTGCCAGCGAAACGTCAGGACTGTGGCTTGTGTTTCGTTTTAATAGCAGTGTTCACAGTCAGCCTTATCATCTACATTTACTTGTAGCCTTATTAGTGGCCATACAAACACAAGTGGCACACAAGTATATAGGCATTATAACAAGCAGACATATGAATATGTGCGAGACTGACAAGAGTTTAATACAGTGGGGTACTGACACCCAGCGGTGTCTAGTCCAATCACTACATTTGTTTTCTTTTTATAAGTTTAATTGCATAATAAAAGTTATATGTTATAATACCGCTTTAGGGAATTGTACAGTAAGCCCTGGCAGCCTAAAACAACTGTGCTGCACATGACAACACAAAGGCAAATCAGCAGCTGGCTAACCACCAACCTGTAGTAGCTAAGTAAATACACATAACACAACATAACATACACACATACTTTCACACTGCCATTGTACCCCGTCAAGAACGGCCGTAAAACTCTCTTTTTTTTGGGGGGGGGGGGGGGGATTTAACGGTTGTCACCTTGACAGGGAGCAACGGGCAACAGCAGGTCCCAATGGATTACATTATAGTCAATGGGGTCCGTTGGGCTCTGTTGTTTTTCAGCGGGAGTAGCGGGAGAAAAAGATGGCTCAAGCTGTATTTTTTCTTCGGCTATTCTCCCTGGCGGCCTTCACAATACTGTGTATGCTGACACCTGAACCGCATCACATGACTTTCTTTGCCCTGATTTCGGATTTTAGTCAATAGACTACTGAAGACTGCATGGTCTAGACTGGACAATCTCTTACTTTATTGTTCTTTGGGGTTGGTGTTGGCCTGCACCAGTCCGGGACACAGTAGGGAGTGGAGGGTGAGCTGGACACTGATCACTGTTTTACTCTATTCGAAGGTCAATGTTACATATTTTATTAAATATTTATTCATAAATCACAGAACCTGTAAAATACAAGTTTTACCAAAAGACAGAAAATAAAACAATAAAAACCTGTTGTCAAGTTGAGTCTTTGAAAACCAGCCTCCACCTTAGAGAAGCCAAACTCTCCTAGAATATATCATATAAAACAATGGATTAATTCTAGCATTTAAAAATTTGAATCATCTTTTGTTCCTTTTTCAATAAACTAAATGTTGAGGACCCGCTATTGCATGCAGACTTGACACCCTAACTCTGCATATCTTGCCATACCCACAAACACTCTTTAAAGGGGTACTCCGCCCCTAGACATCTTATCCCCTATCCAAAGCGATCTCTCCTGCAGCACCCTGAGTCATCAGCTGTGTAAAGCTAAGTTTGCTCCATGGCTGATGACTCACAATACAGGGGCCGGAGTATCATGATGTCACGCCCCACCATCTTGATCCAAGTCTATGGGAGGGGCCGTGACAGCCGTCATTCCCCCTCTCATAGACTTGCATTGAGGGGGCGGCGTGTGATGTCACGGGGGCGGAGCCATGACTTCACCTTACTCCGGCCCCTGTATCGTGACTCATCAGCCACGGAGCAAACTTAGCTCCGTACAGCTGATGACTTGGGGGGCTGCAGGACAGATCGCGGGGGCTCCCATCGGCAGAACCCACGTGCTCAGACATCTTATCTCCTATCCTTTGGATAGGGGATAAGATGTCTTGGGGTGGAGTACCCCTTTAAGCCCCATACACAGTAGTTGAAATTTGTATGAACTCACTGGTTTCAGCGGGATCGGCTGAGTGTCCAATGCATGTGGATGCCTCCCTTCTCTCCCCCCCAACAGATCATTTTGAGGAAGAGAAGGATTGGACATTTTGAATTCCGACTCCCAATCTTTTTGTTTTCTGGGAAATATACTGCTGTCAGAGATGTCTGCCAGTAACTTAGCTCCCCTGCGCCCATTCAGAGAACATGGCCACTTGGCCAAGTCGAACATTCATGTGCATTGAGTGAACAGCAGTAGGTAGCTGTCTATCGAATGAATGTTTTAATGTTTCCCAGGCCAAAGTTGAAACATTCAAACCCAATGTATTTCATTTGAAGAATTTGATTGATTTGAAAACCTTATTGAGTTCTGCTCTCCCCTGTTAAGTTCCTCTATAGATCACTAGAAGCCCAGAATAGACATCCCACAAGATCCCTTTTTTCACCAGCATATAAAATCAACAGCAAATACTAGGCCCCCATGCCAACAAATACCAGGCCCCCATTCCAACAAATACCAACAAAAACCAGGCCCCCATTCCAACAAAAACCAGGCCCCCATTCCAACAAATACCAGGCACCCATTCCAACAAATACCAACAAATACCAGGCCCCCATTCCAACAAATACCAGGCACCCATTCCAACAAATACCAGGCCCCCATTCCAACAGATACCAGGCCCGCATTCCAACAGATACCAGGCCCGCATTCCAACAGATACCAGGCCCCGATTCCAACAAATACCAGGCCCCCATGCCAACAATTACCAGGCCCCCATGCCAACAAATACCAGGCCCCCATTCCAACAAATACCAGGCCCCCATTCCAACAAATACCAGGCCCCCATTCCAACAGATACCAGGCCCGCATTCCAACAGATACCAGGCTCGCATTCCAACAGATACCAGGCCCGCATTCCAACAGATACCAGGCCCGCATTCCAACAAATACCAGGCCCCCATGCCAACAAATACCAGGCCCCCATTCCAACAAATACCAGGCCCCCATTCCAACAAATACCAGGCTCCAATTCTGCTCAGCAGACATAAGAGTAGCAATGAATCCAAATAACACAATAGGATTTGGATTTTCTTGGGTTTTTGATAAACTCGGTGGTTTTATGGTTTTGTAAACCTAACCGAGGACACGCCCCGTTTTCTCAAACCTTAAAACAAATTGTAGGGTCTGTGGGTTTCATTCAGATTTTCTGCCACATAAGAGACACAATTTTGGTGCACAGGCAATGTACCAAAATTGTGTCTCTTATGTGGTAGAAAATCAGAATGTAACCCACAGACCCTACAATTTGTTTTAAGGCTTGAGAAAACGGGGCGTGCCCTTGGTTAGGTTAACAAAACCATCAGATTTATCATTAAAATCCACAAACGATTAATTGTCGAAAATGATTGCAAGATGTAGGGAAATTGACCATTATAATTTCAATAAATATAGATACATAGATACATACTTATATACATACATACATATAGGTGGATAAAGTTGTGTTTTTTATTGTGATCAATTAGAGGCTCATGTATGTTTTTTTTTTTTTAGTTTTTAGTGGAAGGAGGAATGGGTGGAGGGAGAGGAACTATAAAAATTAAAAATTGTTTGCATCTTTATTTTATGCCATTCTTTTTACATGAGATCACTGGGTATAATACATTTCAGTATTAGTGGTAGTGAATGAAGTGTATTGGGCCTGTCAGCATGAGGGAATTAACGCTTGTGAATGCCAGTTGTTTTCAATGGGATTCTGCTTCACCATTCACACTCCAACATTTCTGTGGCGTATATCACACAGTAAAAATTCTGGGTTTTCAGTGGAACATTGCCGTCTATAGGGACAGGCCATGTCCGTGAGGTCCTGGCCCTGGCTGCCCTGATAATCAGAATTACAAGCATACCTCCTCAAAGATAATTTGTTTTTCTTCCTCATTACCACCATGGTTGCCTCTGTTGTTATGGTGACTGTGCCTGTAGATGAAGATGGGGTCAGGTCTTGGTTGCTGGAGACATTAGCACACAGGTTCATCCTCCTGTGAAAAATAGATATTTTTTTAAAAGGGTTGATATGGCCTCTGGCATCTTCCTGGAGCATACATGAGCTTTGTTGTGAGGTAAAGATGGACCGTGTGATATATGTGCGAGATTTGTGTGTAATGCTCCACAATTTGAGATGCGTCCAAATTCTGGCTAATGTGAGACACATTAATAAAAGTGATGGGTTTTACACATTCAGGAACAAAACAACATGAAAAATACTAACCTCCTTACTACCCAATGTCCTACCTGTAAACAAGCATGGAAGATGGGAATACACAACAAATACATAGACAAGACCACCAAGCCCAAACCACACTAAAAACGTTACACTACCAACAGATGGGGGCATACATACAATTTAAAACACCCTGATTTCCAGCAAAGACCTCACAACTGGCGGCATCTGTTGATGTTCCTCTACAGGATAAATGAGTATTGTATTCTGTGGCTTGGTACTGCAACAAAGACATTCCACTGTATCCTTCAGTAACACACAGTAAAGCCAACTGGCCAAACCATCAGATATGTGCAAAACACCTCAATAGAGACACTGCACGCTCCAAAATTCTCCAAAGCACTGCTCTGTAACCCTTACCTTTCTTTGAGTTATGGAGCTTTGTATGTAACATATCCCCCCACACCAACACATCTTTAAAGGGGTACTCCTCCCCTAGACATCTTATCTTATCCCATCGCTGGGGACCCCCACGATCTCCCTTCTGCACCTGGCGTTCATTTAGACGGGTCAGGTGCAGCGCCGAAGCGCCAGAGGCTCGTGACGTCATGGCCGTGCCCCACTCATGACGTCGCGACCACGTCCCCTCAATGCAAGTCTATGGGAGGTCCATCACGCCCCCTCCCATAGACTTGCCTTGAGGCGGCATGGCCGTGACGTCATGAGCGGGGCTTGTGTGTCCATATCATACAAATGTATATCAAGCCTTGCTATGTCCATGCCTTCAATGCTAACAATCTGAGGACATCCTTCTAGTTGGCTCTATTTGCTTCATGTTCTGTAGGTCAGTTACATCTTTTAATAATATACCATAAAAAATATGGCAGCAAGAGCGTATTCCTGGGGAGTTCTGCCAAATCTATATCCTAAAGATCTGGCACAGAACCAAGTGTTTTTAATATATATGTGCAGCTACAGGACCCCCCACGATCAGACATGTTATCCCCTATAGGGGATAAGATGTCTAGGGACAGAGTACCCCTTTACAGGGGTATTCCACTGGCCAGCTTGGAACTACAGGGGAAGTGACCAGATGTCACTGAGGGGGCGTGGCCATGACTTCTTGAGGGGGTGTGGCCAACCCCAGCAGCACGAAAACAGCATTCAGAACATTTAGTTCCACGCTGGCCAGTGGAGTATCCCTTTAAAGACTGGTGTCACACAGAAGTGGATTTAAAAGAAATGCCTAATATAGAGGAAGAACTTTTTTTTTCTCCATCCTACTGGATACACTTCTGGCCTTTGCTCAAAAACTGCCACGTGTGACGCCATCCTAATAGAAGTGTCCCAATACATTTATCCATAATGGGGGGCATTTATCATTGGCTTTACACCACTTACATTTTGTTAATGTCCCTGCAAATTGTGCGAAATTGCATTTTTTGCGCGATTTTGGCTAGAACATGTTTCAAAGTTGTCTACTGTTTGGTGCACCGCACTCCACTTTATGCAGTAGAGCTGTATTTATTATTTGCGCAAATTTAATTCAGAAGTGTTTTTTTTTGCGCAAATCTATACCATCTAATAGGACACGTACAAAAGTTTCAGATGCCAGAGCGCAAAGCTTAATCCGGCCCTAATACATCTTATCCCCAATCCAAAGGATAGGGGATAAGATGTATGATCGCGGGGGTCCTGCTGCTGGACCCCCACAATCTGTCATTCCGCACCCACCCTTTTGAGCTCTCCACAGCGCTGGAAGCTCCGAGTGTGAAGCGTGATGACCACGGGGCTGGAGTATCATGACGTCACGACTGCGGCCCTTGTGTGACATCACGCCCCTCCCATAGGCTTGCATTAAGGGGGCGGGGCGATACATCACATGGGGGCGGAGTTGTGAAGTCATGATACTCCGGCCCCGTGGTCGTCACGCTTCACACTCGGAGCTTCCAGCCCTGCGGAGAGCTCACAAAGGTGGGTACAGAATGACAGATTGCGGGGGTCCCCAGCTGCGGGACCCCCACAATCAGACATCTTATGCCCTATCCTTTGGATAGGGGAAAAGATGTATTGGGGCCGGAGTACCCCTTTAAACCAATCTATGCAGCTTACTGGTTTCTATAGTTGAACAAAATTTATCAAGTCCTGTGCACCTTTTTTAGTAAATTTTGAGCAACTGTGCAAACAATACACCAAGCAAACAGGGGTAAAATCTATTCTACCTTACACAAACATTGATAAATGCCCCCTATAGGGTATATACACTTTCCCCACACACCTGTTCTCTTTCTACGTTGCTCAGCATTGCAGCTGTTCCCCGGAAAGTTACGTGAGGACAGCACAGTAAGCCTACACTACCTTTATAAGAGCCAAAACAGAAGCCTGCAGGATGTGTCTGTACCTCCACATTGTGTATGATCTGTGTTTGCCATTCAGCTGTAGCAAATCAATTACTGCGGCACCTTGTTAGCGGCTTGTTATCTGGCCGTCATTGCTGAAGGAACATACAGGTGGGCAGCCGACGTGAGGTTATTGTGCACTTTTATTATTCGCATCATACCAGTGACAGTGTTTAAGAAGCTCTTAGCCTTTGAATTCTTTTATCGCATGTTTTTTTTAGTTTTTTTTAATGTATTTTGTAGAGACCTCTACTAACCACAGGTCACCAGTGAGATAACAATGGAGTCCTGTCTTTATTTATTTTTCCCTGAAGCATACCTGCTTTGGATGAAGGAAATATAAAGCCTTATAAAATCCTCTAGATTGTTGGTGACCTGGGGGCTAGTCGGTGCCTTTGATGTTACGAAAATAGTCTTGCCATGGCATACAAGAAATGGCTAAAGATGAATGGCAAGAGAATTTATGAAGACAGCAAGGTGCCGCTGTGAATGACATTTCCTATTGGCGTCCATGTTTGACTAGCACATCTACTGGCTACATCAGTTGAATATAGATTAAGAAATATTTTACTCTAAATAAAATCTGTCTACAAATGACCTTCGAATAACACGGAATCTCATTTCTAGATCCTCTCCCATGATTGTTCTTGTTGTTTGAGAACTTCGGATGACTAAGGGTATGTTCACACTGTTGAATCTTTGCACTTTGTTCTTTGTTTGCGCTGAAATTTCTCAGTGTGAACGGGGCTCGCGGAAGACCCATTCACACTGATAATAATGTTCACTGTGCGGAGTTCCTCGGGAATTACGCAGTGTGAACATACCCTAATGGTCAGAGAGATTATCTGATCTGTACGGTAATCCAGATATTTTGTATCGGACATAAATAATTATTGGACATAATTCAATATTCAGCCTCAATATGCAGAAAATGTTATTGAATTGAATCGATCTAATATGGTATAAAAGTTTTGACAGAAACTCAGTGAATGATCTGATATTAAAGTATATTATTATTCATCTGATTATAATGGGGGGGGGGGGATTCTTTTTTTCACTTTGAATACACTTGGGTTCTTGTACCTCAGTATATTCCATCAGTACCACCATACAAATGAATTGTCAAAAAAAAGGTCGACAGCATTATTCTTGTCCATGGGCCCATTAATTATTTTGACTGGAAAATATGAGACCTATGAAACCACTTTAGGCCTACTTTGCACACACGTTTTATGGGACACTTATAAGTAAAAATAAAAAAATGCTGCGGGTGAAACCCTGCCATACATAAGAATTGTCCAAAAAATGTGTACAGCACTATTCTTGTTCATGGGCTCGTGAAATATTTTTCCTGGAAAATATGAGACCTATGAAACCCCTTTGCACACATGTTTTATGGGGCACTTTTTTGTTTTAAAAAAAAAAGCTACGTGTGAAACCCTGCCTAGTGTATTACCTGACACACTAAGGACCAATGCACACTACAGAATTTCTGCCAAATTAAAATTTTTTGGGCAGAATTCTGCACTGAACTACATTGCTGTAAATGGGGACAGGCATGCAGCACACAGAATCTCCATAGTGTGCATGGGCCCTAAGAGGTTGCTTGGTGACCATGCATGACAATGGACCGCTCCTTTGTAAACGTTACATTGTGTCCTGTTACTGCTCCTGTTAAAATGTTTTCTTATTTTATCTTTTTAGGGAGAACTGCTGAGCCCTTGTCGCTGTGACGGGTCCGTACGCTGCACACATCAGCCTTGCCTAATACGATGGATTAGTGAGCGGGGATCCTGGAGCTGTGAGCTGTGTTATTTCAAATATCATGTCCTAGCTATCAGTACTAAGAACCCTCTCCAGGTAAGATGGCTGCTTATATGTTATGGTGTAATAAGAACACCTGTATTTTTTAGTTTTTCTGGCATATATGCTGGTAAAATCTGCAGATGTAGAGCCCAGAGGCTTAGTCTATATGCCAGATGGGATGTCTGCTCTTGATTTTAATATACTGTATCCAATGACAAATACTTGGCATACCTCCACTCCATAAAAGTCTACTGCACATATATTTATGTGGTATCAGATAGGGTAATGTGTGTATTAACCTCTTCGTGATGCCAGGGCATGGTTATCCTATAGAGCACCCGAGGTAGACCAGCTTCACCTGGGCCAGGCACGGGGCAAATAATCACTCCGACGCAAGGTTACGGTTAACTGGTATGCTTTACTGAGGTAGAGAAGGTGTTACAGTCCTTACATCTCAGTTCAGCACTGGGGAGATGCAGGGTCAACTTCAGGAAGCTTATCGGCTTGCTGGGACTTATAGTTGCTATTGACTTGACTGAAGTATCCACGCTTGTTTAAAGGCTTGACTTGACTGACTTGCTTAGACAGGACTGGACTAGAATCCCCACTGGTTTAGGTCCTACCTTGACTTTCACTACAGGTGCAGGGGTTAACTTGAAGTAGTGCTGGATCACACAGACTCCTCAGGTCCTCACTTCACTGTACCTCAGCATGCACTAAGAGCTCAAGAGAGTGAGCTGAACCCTGACCTCACTATATAAGGGGACAGTTTAGAGAGATCCCATTGGTCACTGATAAGCCACCTGTTCACCTTGCATACCTCCCCTTGACAATAGGGTTACTAAGAACATTATTTAAAGTGACAAGGGACACCATTCTCTGCAGGACACCATTCTCTGCAGGCCGCATGGGCTGTCTGTCAGTGCTGAGAATGCTCCGGTCTCAGCATCATTGAGTCTGCAGCCATTACACTGTGCAGGGGCTGGGAAGAGATAAGCTCCTCCCCCTCTCACCCCTGTGTGTTTCCAGCAGGCCGGGCTCAGCTTACTGCCCTCCACCACAGGCCCGGACACCCACCCAATGCCTCCAGACCCCCCCTGCCCACCCTGATGCTGCCCTTCATGGTAAGTAACTTTAGGGGAGGGGGGGGGGCCGTCAGGCTCGGGAGACAGGTAAAGGGGAACTCTTATCAGTGTTTCCCAGCAGAGGCCTCTAACTATAATAAAACTACAACTCCCAGCATGTATTTGGCTTTGTGGGCATACTGGGAGTTGTAGTTTTACAACAGCTGGAGGCACCCTGGTTGGGGAACACTGATCTATCTGTCTTTCTATCTCCTATCTATCTCTCATATCTATGTATCTATCTATCTATCTATCTCATATCTATCTATCTCATATCTACATATCATCTATCTATCTATCTCATATCTATCTATCTCATATCAATCTATCTCATATCTATCTATCTCCTATCTATCTATTATCTATCTATCTTCTATCTATCTATCTCATATCTATCAATATATCTATATCATATCTATCCCACTGCTGCCAGCATCTATTTTTCATTTACTTACAGCCTATTTAGATGCTGAGACAGAGCATAAGTTATAGATTGTGGGCAGGGGCGGACACAGACAGCAGAGGGCCCCTGTGCAAAGAATATGCCTGGGCCCCCCCCCCCCCCAGGTAATATGTTTGCTAGGTAAGCGGGCAGTACGTTTGCAAGTAGTACATTTGCTAGTTAGGTAGGTAGAACATTTTCTAAGTAGGTAGACAAGTAGTAAATTTGCAAGATATTTAGGCAGTTAGTAAGTTCAGTTGGTAGGAAGGCAGGTAAAATGTTTGGTGCTAGGTAGGTAGGCAGGTATAAGTTTGGTTGGTAGCTGGGTAGCCATGTAACATTTGGTAGGTAGGCCCTTTGTCCAGTGTTTTCCAAACAGGCTTTGACTGCTTGGGCATGCTGGGAGTTGTAGTTTTGCAACAGCTGGAGGAACCCAGGTTGGGAAACAATGGACTAAGGACCTACCTACCAAACCTGAGAGCCTCCAGCTGTTGCAGAACTAAAACTCCCAGCATGCCTGGACAGCTAAAGACTGTCTGGGGGAATGCTAGGAGTTGTAGTTTTGCAACAGCTGGAGGAGCCCAGGTTGGAAAATACTGACTAAGGAGGTGTTTTCAAAACAGTGTCTCTCCAGGTGGTCCAAAACTACAACTCCCAGCATTCCCGGACAGTCTAGTGAATAGTGAGTACAGCTCTGGAGTATAATACAGGATATAACTCAGTACATAAGTAATGTAAAGTGACCCTATACAACGTGACATCTTATACAACGGGTGGCACCCATTGTGCAAAATCTAACTATTGCGATAAATGAAGGGTCACGTTACATTACTTATGGTGGAAGCAGCAGGTCACTCACCTCGTCTCCTAAGGAAACTTTTAGATTTGACTGTTGTGAGGCTCCTCAGATTCTGTTATATGAATGGCGGCTCTGGAGTATAATACAGGATATAACTCAGGATCAGTACAGGAAAAGTAATGCAATGTATTGTATGTACACAGTGACCTCACCAGCAGAATAGTGAGTACAGCTCTGGGGTATAATACAGGATATAACTCAGGATCAGTACAGGATAAGTAATGTATTGTATGTACACAGTGACCTCACCAGCAGAATAGTGAGTACAGCTCTGGAGTATAATACAGGATATAACTCAGGATCAGTACAGGAAAAGTAATGCAATGTATTGTATGTACACAGTGACCTCACCAGCAGAATAGTGAGTACAGCTCTGGAGTATAATACAGGATATAACTTAGGATCAGTACAGGATAAGTAATGTAATGTATGTACACAGTGACCTCACCAGCAGAATAGTGAGTACAGCTCTGGAGTATAATACAGGAGCTCAGGATCAGTATAGGATAAGTAATGTAATGTAAGTACACAGTGACCTCACCAGCAGAATAGTGAGTACAGCTCTGGAGTATAATACAGGAGCTCAGGATCAGTATAGGATAAGTAATGTAATGTAAGTACACAGTGACCTCACCAGCAGAATAGTGAGTACAGCTCTGGAATATAATACAGGATATATAACTATTATAATTACTAGGTTCACACTGACAAATCTCCAGACAGCAATGCATTTCTGAGCGGATCTGCAAAAAGATCTGCACGGTCCTAGCGCCGCCCAAAGGGATCGCTTCTGGAGATTCATCAATGTGAACCAAGCCTTATACATGTGAGAAGGGGATTACACATGTGAGAAGGGGATTACACATGTGAGAAGGGGATTACACATGTGAGAAGGGGATTACACATGTGAGCAGGGGATTATTATAATCCTCCACTCACATATATGTAACATCTCCCCCTCACATGTATAATCTAATAATCTCCTCCTCACATTTATAATCGCAAAATCAGATTATACATGTTAGGAGGGAATAATATACATGTGAGGAGGGGATTATACATGTGAGGAGGGGATTATACATGTCAGGAGGGGATTATACACATTAGAGGATTATTATAATCCTCCCCTCACATATATTTATCATATCTCCCTCACATGTATAATCTGATAATCCCCTCTCATGATAATTCCCTTACATATGTAATATCATAATCAGATTATATGTGAGGGGATTATACAGGTGAGGAGAGGATTATTATAATCCTCCCCTCACATATATGTATTATCTCCCCCTTACATGTATAGTCTGATAATCCCCTCCTCACATTTATAGTCCCCTCACAAGTATAATCTCCTAATAAGATTATATGTGAGGGGGTTATTAGACTATACAGGGGGAGATGATACATACACGTGAGGGGAGGGTTATAATAATCATTATTATCCTCCAATCACATGCATAATTTCTCCCCCCCCCCCCCCACACACAATCGCAACCCTGCACCCCCCCCCCTCCAATCCTCACCCCACCCCCCTGCCAAACAACCCCTACCCCTCAACTCACTTGTAATCCGGATGATATACCGCTCCATCTGGCGGTGAGTGACGCTGCAGCCTGGAGGCCGTGTGTGGGGGCTGTAAATCACTGATAGAGAGGAGCGGAGGACTCCTCTCTGTTCCGCTCCTCTCATCTCTATGATGCCCGCGGCCCGCCGTGACGTCGCACGTCACGTCAGCGGGCGTGACTATTTCCCAGGCAGCCACAGCGGTCCTGGGATAGTGGCTGCCTGTGGAAGATTGACGGCGGAGGCGGTGGCAATGAATTAGAAAAAGGCCCCCTCCCAAAAAAGGTAGCGGGCGGCGGCGGTTGTGGACCCCCTCCCTCCCTCAGTCTAAAATTTTGACGCCTGGCCCGCCTGTTTCCCAGCCTGGGATGTCATGACCAGGGCCCCGCGTGGGGGAAAAGGGGCTAGCTGCTTTTGGGCCCCCAGGAATGAGAGGGCCCGAGGCAGCCGCCCCTTTTGCCCCACGTTAAAGACGGGCCTGGCCCCAGTGGTCAGTGAGTGACTGTCACTCACTGACTCGCTAACAGTTTCAGTTCCGGCTGGGCCCCCCTGGGCTCCTGGGCCCCTGTGCAGCTGAACAGGCTGCACATATGGTATGTCCGCCCCTGATTGTGGGGGATCCGAGCGCTAGGACCTCCTACAATCTCCCGAACAGGGCCCCTGCAGTCTGCTGGAAGGGGGTGCTGAACCCTGCACGGAGCTTCCTGCGGGGGACATTGGAATGGCCACTTCCGGCAGACTGACAGGGCCCCGTTATGTGCCCCTCACTTATAATGCCCCCCTGCCATGTTCCCCTCACTTATAATGCCCCCTGTCATGTTCCCCTCACTTATAATGCTCCCCTGTCATGTTCCCCTCACTTATAATGCCCCCCTGTCATGTGCCCCTCACTTATAATGCCCCCCTGTCATGTGCCCCTCACTTATAATGCCCCCCTGTCATGTTCCCCTCACTTATAATGCCCCCTGTCATGTGCCCCTCACTTATAATGCCCCCCTGTCATGTGCCCCTCACTTATAATGCCCCCCTGTCATGTACCCCTCACTTATAATGCCCCCCCTGTCATGTGCCCCTCACTTATAATGCCCCTCTGTCATGTGCCCCTCACTTATAATGCCCCCCCTGTCATGTGCCCCTCACTTATAATGCCCCCTGTCATGTGCCGCTAACAAATAATGTGCTCTGATTTATAATGCCCTCCTTTTATATGCCCCTTACTTAAAATGCCCCCTGAGGGTGCAGGACAGGGGACATTTTATGTGAGAGGAACATAACAGGGCATTATAAGTCGAGGTACATTATATATTAGCGGCCCAAGACAGGGGGGCATTATAAGTGAGGGGCACATGACAGGGGGCATTATAAGTGAGGGGCACATGACAGAGGGGCATTATAAGTGAGGGGCACATGACAGGGGGCATTATAAGTGAGGGGCTCATGACAGGGGGGCATTATAAGTGAGGGGCACATGACACGGGGGCTCCTCACGTATAATGCCCCCCTGTCATGTGCCCCTCACATTTAATGCCCCCTGAGGGTGCAGGACAGGGGGCATTATATGTGAGGGGAACATAACGGGGCATTAAATGTGAGGGGCACCTGAAGGGGGCATTATAAGTTAGGGGCACATAACAGGGGGAATTAAATGTGAGGGGCACATGACAGGGGGCATTAAATGTGAGGGGCACATGAAGGGGGCATTATAAGTTAGGGGCACATAACAGGGGGCATTAAATGTGAGGGGCACATGACAGGGGTCATTAAATGTGAGGGGAATATGACAGGGGGGCTTTATAAGTAAGGGGCGCATAACAGGCCCTCACTTATAATGCCCCTCTGTCTTTGGCCCCTCACTTATAATGCCCCCCTGTCTTGGGCCCCTCACTTATAATGCCCCCCTGTCTTGGGCTGCTAACATATATTGTACTTCAACTTATAATGCCCCCTGTTATGTGCCCCTTACTTATAATGCACCCTGAAGGGGCAGGACGGGGGCATTATATGTGAGGGTAACATTACAGGGGCATTATATGTGAGGGGCACATGATAGGGGGGCATTATAAGTGAGGAACCCCCTGTCATGTGCCCCTCACATATAATGCCCCCCTGTCATGTGCCCCTAACATATAATGTGCCCTGTCTTATAATGCCCCCCTGTTATGTTCCCCTCACTTATAATGCCCCCTGAGGGAGCAGGATTGGGGGGCATTATATGTGAGGGGAACATTGCATGGGGCATTATATGTGAGGGGCACAGCACAGGGGGCATTATATGGTAGGGGCACAGGACAGAGGGCATTATTATTGTGAGGGGGAACATGACAGGTCATAGTTATATGTGGGGGCACAGGGTGGGGCATTACTACTAAATATGAGAGGCACAGAGTATAAAGAATTTCTGGGGTAGTACGGTTTTCATTAGCCACAATACATCACGGTATTGTATTCAGTGGGATATTTAGAGCATACAGTGTGTGGTAGTATTTAGGGATCGACCGATTATTGGTTTGGCCGATATTATCGGCCGATAATCACGATTTTGGGCATTATCGGTATCGGCAATTACCTTGATTATTATACTGGAGACATTTAATAATATTGTAAGTTCTTTAAGCAACACCTTATTTTCTGTCCGCCAATGCCAAATTCTCTAATAGTGCCCCTCCTGAGACTAGACTCTGGATCCGCCCCTGCCTGAGAGTTTATAGTCCTTAGGAGGGATGTGGACCCAGGGGTTACACTGGAATAGAATCCGCCACACAGGACGGGCAGGTTTACAGAATAACAGATTCTGTACTGGGCCACCACATTTATCTATGTTATTTTGTAGCTACAGTCCTCCATACAGTCTCTGTGTCCATCAGCTTTGTACAGTACATATCATTTTCTTCCCCCACTCTCTGTTTACACTGCTACTCGGAGGTAGGAATCCCCATAAAGTGGCCTATTTCTTTGACCTGTTCACTAGTCTACACCTTTTCAGGGTTTCTATTAGTTATAATTGAGAGAACAGTCAATCACAGGCTGGAGGAGATGGCTGTAAAATATGGTAAAATATACTATCTTACATTTAAAAAAAATGTGTATTTTTAATAATGTACCCAGAGGTCCACCTTAGCCATAAAAAACAACCCATTTTTTAT
This sequence comes from Hyla sarda, assembly GCF_029499605.1. Taxonomy (NCBI): domain Eukaryota; kingdom Metazoa; phylum Chordata; class Amphibia; order Anura; family Hylidae; genus Hyla; species Hyla sarda. Next base: position 96,408,756 of record NC_079190.1, read on the forward strand.
TTGCTTTATTTATGATTTGTGTAGTCATCTGTGTATGCGTCTTGAGGCCAGTAGTTCTGAATTCGCTATAGTATATTACAGATAAGTATGTTATGTTTTGTGACCATTGCAGCTTTTTTTTTATTATAATGGGGTCTCCTCTTCCACTCTTCCTCATCTATTCATACTCAGCATTGTGATTTTATGCATCTCTTGTGTCTAGTGAGATCCGATGAAGCTGAATATTTGTGAAGGGTGCCCAGGGCGTGAAACAACTGTTTAGCATTGGAACAATTATGGCAAGTGAAGGAATTTTAACTTAAAGCCAGACAAATTATTGGCCAAATGATTTACATCCACACTCTGGGCCCAGGCTGTATGTTGGCAACTTTCTAATTCACCCAAATGAATAATTTGAGGCTTTCTGGCATGTGCCTCCTAAGCTTTCCTGCGGTAGATAAAAGCATGTTCCCATTACAGAGAATATTTACTGATATGGGCAATGGTAGAGCTAAACCTCTTCCTTTTAGATCTAAAACCCCTGTATATTTAGAATCGAGATATCAATAACATAATGTACTCTTAGGATGTACATATTAAAGGGGTACTCCACTTCCCCATCGTTCGAAACATTTTTTTCTGAACACTGAGTGCGGGCTGCGGGGATCGTGACAACAAGACCACGCCCCCTCCCATAGACTTGCATTGAGGTTGTGTGACGTGACGTCACAAGGGGTGTGGCCGTAATGTCATGTCCCCCCGTACCCAGCGTTCGGAACAAAATGTTCCGAACGCTGGGGCAGTGGAGTACCCCTTTAAGTTTAGGTACATATGCAATTGTAAGATTGTAAACCCTCACAGACATGGCCCTTTGTTCATATTGTTCTACAATTTACTCTATATCACACGCACTGTACCTGCATTTGTGTCATGAACTTTAACATAAAGCACCCTGGAACCAAGGGCACTACATAAATAAATAATGGTAATATTAATCATGAGTCTAAAAATCCTGGACAAATATGAATTTCACAGCAAAATCCACATTTGAATTATGTATTTTTTTATTTTATTAATTTTTGTAAAATATGTATCGGATTTCATATCTCTACTTTGAGGTGTTGAAATCTGCTGTAAAAATCCACTCTACAGATTGATTTCTATATGATCTGTAAATCTAACCCATATTGCTGGTATGATAATACGTTGTAGATTTTCCAGAAAAAAATCTGCACTGAGAATCCATAGCTTTTCTGCTACATATTTCTGAAAGGAGGTTTCTACTTCGTAGGTCCTCTTCTCTTTTGTCCTTTTTTGGTATGTTGATCCTTTCTAATAACTAAAACAAAAAATATCCATGGAGCAGTTTTCCGTGACTCTCACTATCCCTGTGTTTCTTTTCATTCAAAACCCCCTCTTTCTGCCCGATTTATTGTATTCTTGGCTGCTCATTCAGCCATCCTAGTGTGAGGGAGGAAGGGGCGTGGCCCAGCATAGAGACTGTGAACACAGCAGCTGGCAGCTCTGAATCTTCTCTCTGTTTACAACTACATGTGCAGAGAGAAGAAAGATCAGAGCTCAGACAGTAAAATGAATCAGAAAATGCAGTATGGCAGAGTCAGGAGTATGCCCTGTTGTGCTATGAGCACAGTGCTGGCTCTTATTGACAGGCAGGGAGCAGTGCTGAGCTTGTCTGTGTCCTGGCTGCAGTCTGAGATTTAGGACTCCAGAATGAGTCTGAAATCTATAAAAAGGGCTTACGGCCCTTAATTGGGTATTTATTTAATAGAATTAAATAGAAAGAAGCATATTTTTTTTAATAACATGCAATTGGAAAGTTATTCTGCATACATTAATCTATGATATATCAAAAGTTTTTTTAAAGGTACCCTTTAACTGTTGTAAAGCTTGTCCATATTCCCTTCCTTTTTTTTTTCAACTGTAATATTTATTAAAGAGTTTTTCAGGAACACGTAGCCAAATACAAGAAACATATATAGATAATATCTCAGGGGCCGAAGCCAAAGAACAATCAGCAAATTACGGTGAGAGAACAGGGGCCGAAGCCCAGTAACAATTGCCATAAAAGAAAACAAAAAGCAAGCAAAAAGTAGGGCCAATATAAGCTAATAGGATCAAAGGAAATCTGGGAAAGACCTCCAGTACCAAAGTTGAGCACAGGAGACCAGTAAAGGCTCAGACAAGCGTGTTCAGCATCCACAGGTACTAAGGCTGTAACAACCACGGACAAGGGAAGGGAGGGCCAGGAAGGACAAACAGTGGATACACAAAGACAAACACGGAACAGCCACATTAGGCGAGATAGAGAGGAAAAAGAAAGAAAGGGAAAGAAAAAGCAAAGGGAAAGAAAAAGTATGAAGTGAAGGCGGTTGCCGATCAGTGAAACGGTCCCAGGGCTCCCAGACGGAGAGGCCCATATCCCCTTCCTTCATCCAGATCCTTTCAGATCCCCTGGTTGAATTTGTTAGACATATGTCTTTTCAACCATACTATCTATGTACCTGGGTATAGGTTTGTCAACCTCAGCATGTTCTCTCTCATCCACAGAGTATAAAGGGAAATGTGCTTACGAAAGATTAGCGCGCACTGTATGTATGTCCGACACTCCATTCAGTCTTTATGGGGCATCACTTGGCAATGTTCAGAAGCCCCATAGACAATGAATGGAGCACTGTCCACGTATAGGCAGTTCCCCTCATTCCTTCATTGATTTCATTCTTCAAATTAGTGAGGGTACCATCAGTCAGACCACTGGTGATTAGCATCTTATCTCCTATACTATGGATAAAAGATAACATACTGCAATAGGAAGACCCCTTTACTTTTTTTTGCAAAACTGAGCCTAGAATCTGAGTGACCAATATTTTTATAGACACATGACCCACCTCTTTATATAGGCCATACATTTAATTTCAATAGACATCATGGCTTTGAATCATGATTACGACAGTGTACATGACCTCTTCCTCAGCCCACTAATATTTACAGCAACCCTCAGTCCTGTCAAGTGATGTTCGATCTTGACCTAGGTGTAATTTCGTGATGTGGGACCTGTATTTCTTAGAAATGTATACCCTTTCTTATAGCTGCAGATGGAATAGATTTTTATTAAAGGGGTACTCCACCCCTAAACATCTTATAGACCTCTCTGCCCATAGACACCTGCCGCTGGGGACACCCACGATCTCGGCAGCTGCACCCCAGACATCCGGTGCATGGAGCAAACTTCACTCCCTACCAGATGACTGGCTATGCGGGGCGGAGTCTAGTGAAGTCACGGTCACACCCTGCTCGTGACGTCATGGCAACGCCCCCTCAATGTAAGTCTATGGAAGGGGGCATGACGGCTGTCACTCCCCCGCCCATAGACTTGCATTGAGGGGACGTGGCCGTGACATCACACACGGGGCGTGGCCGTGACATCACGAGCCTCTGGCGCTGCACCTGTTGCTCTAAACAAACGCCAGGTGCAGCAGGGAGATTGCGGGGGTCCCCAGGGCGGGACCCCCCTGATCAGACATCTTATCCCTTATCCTTTGGATAGGGAATAAGATGTCTAGGGGCGGAGTACCCCTTTAAAAACAAACCCCATAACTCAAATTTGATAAATCCAAACCTCAAGACAAGTACAGGCCCCAAACCCTATACTGAATTAATGTAGACCATAAATCTCAACATAAATGAATCCAGACCCCTAATCCTATATTGGTTCTGGCCACTTCAAGTTGCATTGATACAGATCCTAGATCAGTTCTGTGGGATACCTACCAGTATTTACACCTTCAGACCAGTGAACACTATTTATCCATGTGTCTATTCAGAAAAAAAGGTTTTAGTGTTGGAAAACCCTTTAGTACAATATCAAGCAGCTTCAGTAGTTGAATGTGTTTCTAAGCCACATGGGCCATCTTTAGACCTCTACAGACATGTACAGATAAATTCAGTACACCAAATTTAAGAGTGAACTACAGAAAGAAATTGATTATTTGAGGCAAAGCATTGGTAGGGGCTGATTTTTCTTTTTTAAGACACATATTTTCTGCCCATAAAATCTTTTCTGATTCTGTTCTATTTGTGATGTCCCTTTGATCAGCTCTGTGCTTATATTAGAAGCACTTTTCACCTTCTAGCTCCAAATTTACTGGGACACTTAAACCAAAATAATAATGAGCTTCAAAACCATAGAATGACACATGCCTCGATGTCCCCTCATCCCCATGATTTATTCACAACAGAAGCAGATCAAGACTGCAATATATTTTAGGAAAAAAGGGAAAACATCTTAATAAATAAAGAGGACTGTCCTCATTTCAAGCTGTTCTTATAATATTTTCATCTAATTTCAGTATCTAAACTATTTTAAGGTTATTTTACAACAACTTCAAAGATTGTGGAATTGCAGAGTATCATTAAAGGTGTTAACCCAAGATTAAAAGTGATTCCCTTATTGCAGAATAGATGGCAACTCACTGAATGTGTGGAGGGGGAGGCAACCAGTGGGAGCCCTACAATCACAAGAACAGAGTCCCTTGTTTTACCAAGTAAATAGAGCAGGAGCGGGTATGCTTGGCCACTGCTGTATTCAGTCTCTGTGGGACTTCCGAACATAACATGAACAGTGCTGAATAATGTTTGGAAGTTTTATAGAAAGTAAATGCAGCAGTGGCCGAGCATGCACGCCACTGCATCATTCACTCTGGGAACACAGGACCCCCATTCAGTGGGGTCCTAGTTCTTAAACCTTCATTGATCAGCTAGTTGTCACTTATTCAGGAGTTGCATGTTGTCTGAACTACAGGCAGCTAGAAACAGGGGCATACTGTTTCATTACAACTGTCTATGATTTACTGGAAACACTACTAGGCTTGATTGACAGGTTTATTTGTTGATAAGGGACCATGTCAATCAAGCCCAGCAGGATGGGAAGGACAGCAGGGACCACCAACATGACTTCTTACCCGGTCCCTAACTAATTTTTTAAGCGTACCTGTACTTTCAAAAAAAAATTTAAATCCTTCATGGTTTTGTTACATTAACCCTGCAGAATAGTGACAAGGTTATTTTAGCACTCTCACTGCTGGTAATTAATAAGCCCTAAGAGTCCACTCAATGAAGCATTGCTACCATATTTCTCATTCTCTCAATTTCAGTGGGCGGGACCAGAGCTTGACTGTTTTCCAGCAGTAGTCACACCCGAACATTCTTTCCCATACCTACTCCTTGTTATCATGAAGATAAGGAAGATTAAACAATTGAAGACAAAACGGATGGGGTTGGGAAATTACATTCAGGAGGGAGCACTGTTTACATTAGTAGAACAATGTTATTTACACAAGAGATACCGTATCTGCCTTGATTTACCTTTCAGGCACACCATGTATCCTTTGGAGGAGGTAGACAGGCTCACGGAGGCTCAGCCTCTCTTTATCTATCCTGTTGATATCACTACCCTGCACTGCCCACACTTTCTGTGTTCCATCTTGGTCTCTGATGTTAGACATGGAATTCCCCTAACAGTCAGTGTACAGCAGCTTGAAGGGAAGTGAAATGCCTATTGGCTCAGGTTTTAGGGCTTTTTTTTTTGGGGGGGGGGGGGTCAAAGAATCTTTGTTGGTAAATGCAGTGATTAAGTGGCAAATATGTTAGAAATCACCTAGGCTATCAAAAGGAGAGAGGTTGTTTGAACTGACAGAATCCATTTGACATATTATTTCACTAAAATACTGCACTGTTTCAGAGTGAATTTTAGCTGGCTGTGGATAATGGAGCTATAACTTCTTTTTTTGCTTGTTATTCTCCTTCCTGCCTTCTAAGATGCATAATGTTTTTGTTTTTCCATGGACAGAGCCAAATGAAGACTTACTTTTTGCAAGACAAGATGAAATTTTGATGACAATAATTTGTTTAATATAGTATAGTGGAACAAACAAAACAATATTTGTGGGGTGAAATGGAAATGAAGCCATAATTGTGCAGTTTACTGGGATGTTTGTTTTTATTCTGTGTTCACCAGACCAATATAACTTTTATTATCCCGGCCAGTAGCAATATCAAATTTATATAGGCTTTGTTTTGTTTTACTACTTTAAAAAATTATTTTTAAATACTATAAAAAAAATAGCTTTGGATTACCATATTCCAATGCCTGTAAATTGGTTATTTTTTTCCCCCCTGAGTCTGAGTTAAAGCGGTACTCCGTTTGAAACATCTTATCCCCTATCCAAAGGATAGGGGATAAGATGTTGGATCGTGGGGGTAGGGCTGGGCGGTATACCGGTTCATACCGAATACCGAAATTTTTGTGCTGCGCGATATGAATTTTAACCCCATACCGCAATACCGGTTTGGCCCCTCCCCCTCGGGAATGAATAAATCAGCCATGTGCTGCGCTGTCCCCACATCGGGGAACTACTCACATGTCACCCATGAGCACTGTTCTGCCCCCCCCCCCCCCCAATTAATTATCAGCCCAGCGCTGACTCCATCGGGGTAAATACTCAATGTCACCCGCAAGCGCTGCCCTCCTCTTCCTCCTGTTTGTTGCGGCCGCCGGTGCTGACACTCTATAACCTGCGGACCTCCAGATGTTGCAAAACTACAACTCTCAGCATGCCCGGACAGCCAACGGCTGGCAGTTGTAGTTTTGCAACATCTGGAGGTCGGCAGGTTGAAGACCACTGCTCTATACTGTGCGGTATCCCTATGCCCGGGCTGCAAAAAATAAACAAAATAAACTTTCACTCACCTCCCGTTGGTCCTGTACCGGCCTCACCTGCTTCTTGGGGACGGGAACGTCGGAGAGCCATCAGCCTATCAGTGGCCTCAGCGATGTTCCGCCTCGGCCGGTGATAGGTTGAGCCCACTGTCATGTAAGAAGCCGGCCAGAGCTCCTTACATGACAGTGGGCTCAACCTGTCACTGGACGAGGCGGAACATCGCTGTGGCCGGTGATAGGCTGACGGCTGTCCGACGTTCCCGTCCCCAGCGTAAGGCCGATGTAGGAGCATGCGTTATTTTGTTTACCTTTTGCAGCCCAGGCATAGGGATACAGCATAGGGATACTGCACAGTATAGAGTGTCAGCTCCGGCGCCCCGCAACAAACAGGAGGATGAGGAGGGCAGCGCTTGCAGGTGACATGTGAGTATTTACCTTGATGGGGGCAGCGCTGGGCTGATAATGAATTTGGGGGGGGAGGAGGAGGAAATACCGTTATATACCGTGGAACCGCCTAAAGTTACAAAAATACCGTGATAAACACATTTGGTCATACCGCCCAGCCCTACATAGGGGGTCCTACTGCTGGGGACCCCCCGGCAATCTCCAGGCCTTGCTTGCAGCTTCTGAGTTCATCACGCCACGCCCCCTCCATTCATGTCTATGGGAGGGGGCGTCACGGCTAGTGCATAGTACACATCCCATAGTACACATCCCGGCTAGTACACATCCCATAGATGTGAATGGAGGGGGCGTGGTGGCTTGCATCGCCAGTCATCAGACAGAGTGGAGTTCACTCGAATGACAGGGGTGCCGCGCCTGAGATCACGGGGGTCCCCAGCTGCAGGACCCCCGCAATCTAACATCTTATCCCCTCACCTTTGGTTAAGATGTTTCCAGCGGATTACCTCTTTTTTTGTACTGTAAGCTGCAGTTAGGGGCAGCTCCATTTTATCTTTTTAGGACATTGCATGTACTGTACAGGACCCTGAAGAAGCTCCTGTCCTCCACATAGACAGTGATTTACAGCTCCCAGCAGATCTTTCTTACTTCTCTATGTAAGGACTTGCTTTATCTATATCAGTTATCTACTTATTTTTATTTAATCCTCACTTTTTTTGTAATTTTTGGATGACATTTTGGGGCTTCAAAACCAATTACCAGGCTTCCATTCACATACAATGGTTTCCGCAATGGTGGCCAATTAATATTGTAACTTGAGGGGCCACTTTGTTCAGTTTAGAAGTCATTTCTATGCTGTGTAATGGCTATCATTACACCCGTTCTGCACCCCATTATTGTGTTATCTGTGGGGGTGAGGAGGGCTGACCGAAGCTAAAACCGGACCAAACCTGTTGTCTAACTCCAGAAATGCCTTGGTAATTAATGTATATAACATTTGGAGGTTAAATGACGGTGGGTGTCAGCTGCAGATAGTTGCCACCTGCTGAGTATAGAGCAGGCTCGGCTCCTGAACCTACTTCATACTTCCCCATCTGATACATATTGTAATAGTACATTAAATGTCTGGACGGGGTTAAAGGGGTACTCCACTGCCCCAGCATGCGGAACATTTTGCTCTGAACGCTGAGTACGGGCTGCGGGGGTCGTGACTTCACGGCCATGCCCCCTCAATGCAAGTCTATGGGAGGGGCATGGCCATGACATCACGACTCCTTCAGCGTTAGGACAAAATGTTCCTAATGCTGGGGCAGTGGAGTACCCCTTTAAAGATAACCTGTCAGCTTTCCTGACATGCTTGTATTAGTAAATACTTGTATTCTTTAAAGAAAAAAGGAATTCTGGAGAAAACGGTACCTTGTGGCGTCCTCTGTTATTCCTCCTGAATTAAAAAATTGGCAACAGGATGTCAATGAGCAGTGTGTCTCCATACACTGACACCGTCCAGTGCTAACAATACCATACACTTCTTATAATGTAATAAACTGTGGTTTATTTCTTTTTCTGCATCTGACTGCATTATATTACCCAGTACATTATACCATAATATTGAGAGAAACTGAACTGGCGGTGGGCTGCGGAGAGATGTGACATCATAGTGAATAATGCTGATTGTAATTCTGGAGGAGTGTGGACTATAGTATAATGTATGATAATCAAGGAAGGAAAGAGGATTGTTTGGGATTTCACAACTTCTTCATGCATGATACATAGATAAACATTGTTTCTTTCAGCAGTTTTGTAAATAAACACTTAAAGACCAAAATGTAACATAATGTGAAAAGAAAAACAAGTGTCAAAACAAAATAAAAAAACAATATATCAAACTGCTGATTAGTCAGTTTTCAGGTAAAAACTCTATAAGAATGCTCCAATACTCATGACCTTTACAAGATAACCTAAAGTATCAGGTAGGTACAAAAATAAGGCTACGTTCACATGGCCATTGTCCCCCATCTAGATTTTGTCCTTCATTTCCTCCTAAACGGACCATTCTATTAACGGGTGCAAACTGATGCAAATGGATGCTATTTAGTGGCATCCATTTACATCAGTCTTTCATCCGTTAGTATCAGCTGTCTACATACTCCTGCAGCCGGGACTACTACTACTCCCATCATGGAACATACTACTTTCATGATGGGAGTAGTAGTTCCCTGGATGCGGGAGTCTGCAGGTGGCTGGGAGGCTAGATCAGTGCTTGTACTGCTTCCCCCATCATGGAACAAAGTCTGTTACATGTTGGGGGTAGTAGTACAGGGGCTGAGGGATTGATCGCACCGGGTCTCACGTCTGAGACCTGATGCGATCAGAAGTTATTAACCAGGGGAGGGGGCGGCATGCTCCGCAACCCTGCGATATAGATCGTGTGTGAACTTTAATTTTCAAATACCCGCCAGGAGCTTTGAATGGCCAGCACCGAGGCCATTCAGGGCTCCCGGCGGGGTATTTGAAAATGAAACGAGGATTGTAATGTTGCTCTACACTGGCAGCCGGGGAAGCGTTGCGCTGTGTTCCCCGGCTGGCCTGATGCGCTGCAGGAGGGTAAGGGAAGTATGCTATCAGCAGCGCATCTGCCGGCCGGGAAGCGGGCAGCATTGTGCTGCCTTCCCCGGCCAACAGCATGATACGCTGCTGATAATATACTTCACAGATGCGCTGCGAGGGACACATGTATGCTCGCAGTGCGGGGGCAATATACATAGCTAGAGCAGTGGGGGGGCAATATACATAGCTAGCACAGCAGGGGGCAATATACATAGCTAGGGCAGCGGGGGGCCAGACATATAGCACTATATGTTTGGTCCCCCACTGGGCTAGCTATGTATATTGCCCCATGCTGCACTACCTATAGATCTTACCCTCCTGCAGCGCATCAAGCCAGCCGGGGAACGCAGCACAATGCTTCCCTGGCCGCCAGTATAGTGCAACATTACAATCCTCGCTAATGACTTTTAAAAAAAAAACCGGGAGCCCTGAATGGTCCCTAGGTGCCGGCCATTCAGGGCTCCCGGCAGGGTACCGGTGCGATCAATCCCTCAGCCCCTGTACTACAACCCCCATCATGGAACAGAATCTGTTCCATGATGGGGGTAGTAGAACATGCACTAATCTAGCCTCCTCCGACTCCCGCAACCTGGAAACTACTATTTTCATCATGGAAACAAGTCTGTTCACTTGCTGATTTCACTTCCTTCTGAGCATGCTCAGATGTAATAATAGTTCAAAAACGGATATTAAAAATCCGGTGCAAAGGGATGACATTATATGCTAATCCGTTTGCCATAGACTTCAGTGTTAAATATTTTATATCCGTTTCTATTCCGTTATTTGTGACGGGAGAAAAAAATACTGCATGCAACGTCTTTTCCCCGTAAATAAAAAATGGAAACGGCTGCAAACGGGTGATAAAGGATTGTAAAAAAAAAATGGGATTATATTACAGCCATTTGCAACCCGTTCAAAAAATGATCATACGGATTGCAGAACGGGCATGAATTTATGGGGGGCAGATGGCCACGTGAACGAGCAGTCATTGCATATACATCAGAGACTTTAAGGTATGTCAATTCACAGTGGTAATGCTTTTAATGCAGATCTGCAGCAAAAATATGCAAAATATGGAAATTCCACAGCCGAAAATTTCCTGCGGACAGCCGTGGAGAGCCCACCCCCTTTCAAACACGCAGCGGGAAACCCACAAATCGGCTCGTGTGAACGAGCCCTAAGGGTACGTTCACATGTGATATTTTGTGCTGCTGATGTTGCTACCCATTAAGTTCAATGGGTAGCAAAATCAGCTGCAGAAAATATGCAGCAGATCCTGTACATGTGACCTCACCCTAAGACTATTTTGATTATCTCTTTGTGAGCAGTTATATTTTCAAGTTGTATTTAGAGTTAGTGCACATTTAAAGAGGATCTGTGGCCAACCCAAAAATACATTTATATTGTACTATAATTAATTAGCTTGGAGTGCCCTTGTGAGGTGGTTTTTTGCGCCCCCGTAGATCCATGCGTCCGCTCCTCCCCCAGGGGAGGAAGGAGGTACACGCCCCCTCCCTGAGCTCGGCTGGACGCAGATCTCTACGGCACGCCCCCTCCCTGAGGACATAGATCTCCACGGCAGGTCCCTCCCTCATCTCCCCGAGCTGAGGACGTAGAGCAGTGCTCCCAATGAGCTCTATGTGTAAAGGGGGACATACTGCACAGGCTCTTTAGCCCATGCAGTATGTCCTCCTTCAGCCTCTACAGTATGTCCCCTTTAGCCCGTGCAGTATGTCCCCTTTAGCCTGTACAGTATGTCCCTCTTTACACATAGAGCTCATTGGGAGCACTGCTCTATGTCCTCAGGGAGGGGAGATGAGGGAGGGGACCTGCCGTGGCGATCTACGTCCTCAGGGAGGGGAGATGAGGGAGGGGACCTGCCGAGGCGATCTATGTCCTCAGGGAGAGGGCATGCCGTAGAGATCTGCGTCCAGCCGAGCTCAGGGAGGGGAGATGAGGGAGGGGGCGTGGACATTCTCTCTCCCCTTGCTCTGCCCTCCCCCAGTTCTAGCTTCAGAAATGTTCGGAGAGCTGGGGGAGGAGCGGACGCATGGATCTACGGGGGCGCAAAAAAACACCTCACACCCTCATTAAACAGCCTTTTTTTTCTACAGTTTCTTGATGCGCTCTTCTGTTCCCGAGATATGTGGGTTTATAATTTGACAATTTAGGTGGGTGTGAATATAAAGCATCAGTCATTTGAATAAACTTTTGACATGTTGTCCAGTCATGTAAAAAGTTTAGTTTGCACCAGATATCACTTCTGTGGCCCGCACTGCGAGTTACAGCCAATGGAATTGCACAGCAGCACGTGCCTCATTTTCCTTCTTTCACTCAAAGCCAACCCTTTTACTGTAAAGGTCTATTTAATGTGCAAAAAGGTGCTATTTAATTATTGTAAAATCTTATTTTTTTGGGTTGCACAAAGGTCTTCTCTAATTTAATGGTGTACTATTGGAAGGAATACACCACAGATCCAAATTGTTACAGTTGCGCTCCGGTCGGACTCGCCGGCCGTGAGCGCTTTCTGTCCCCGCTGTCGGCAGAGCTGAGATTCGCATTGCGGGAAGCGCCCGCTTGCGAATCTCAGCCAGTCGCTTACCGTCCTGTGTCCTTGCTCCCTTATGTTCCGCAGCTTCGGCGTGTGTGGCTCTGGCCCCTTTGGGCACGCGTGTGCCAGAGCTCTGTTTCTTAAAGGAACAGTACCCTATTAGTCTAAGTGTTTTCACCTGTCCCCTGGTCTTTAAGTATCTGCTCCTCCCTGCTCCCTGGGCCGGATCTTGGTTGTATGTCTTTGTCTGTGATAGTCCTGTTCCTGAGTCTGTGTACCTGTTCCTAGTTCCGGCCTGTCCTGTACCTGTGTTCCTGCCTTGTCCTTCTGCCTTGCCCGCCAAGTCTTGCCCGCCACGTCCTGTCTGCCACGTTCTGCCAGTCCCTGTCAGTGTCACATCACCATAACTATCATAACATAGCAGAATTTCTACACCGGAAACATCTGTTGCGGAAATTCAATTTTTGATGTCCGCAGAAAGAACAGACATATCTATTCTTTCTGCGGACTCTATATAGAAATGCATTTCCATCTATGAGACGGCACATTTCTGAGTGCCGCTGTCAGGAGACTGTCCACACAGAGATTGTCCGTGCGGACATTCCCCCTTGTGAACATAACAGACCACTTGATCTGTTTACTACTATTTCGGTCTAACGTACAGATCATAGCATGGCTTCTCTTAACTGGACAGATCTTAAAATAGATACATTAAAGGAGAACATGCAGCAGTCTGCAGGAGCACAGTAGGTATTTTCCAGTTGGACAACAACCCCATATATAAAGCCATAATTTTTTCCCAATTTTTCCAAATTTTGCTCAGTTTCTCTTCTCCGGCCTACATGTGTTCACATACATTACATCTCCAGCCCCTCTAACTTCTCTCTTGAAAGATCCTCTAAGCTGATTTATGACCATATTAAAAATTAGACAGCTCTTCTAATGGGTTTCACTATGAGGCTAGGTTTCCACTCAGGTTTTTTTTGGTGTTTTTTTTTTTATTTTTTATTTTTTTTTTAAACTGCCACTGCAGTTTTGAGCCAAAGCCAGAAGTATATTCGCAAGAAATGGGAAGTATAAAGGAAGGACTTATACTTCTTCCTCATGGGTCCACTTCTGGCGTTGGCTCAAAAAACGTCAGAAAAAAACTTATGGGGAAACCTAGCCTGAGGGAAACAAAACATCCTGCTCAACATATGAAAACATGCAGGCTGCAGAAGAGAAAATAAGCACAAATGTTTATAAAAACATGGGAAAAATGTTTCTCTGCACCATACAATGCAATTTGAAAATGTTTTTTTCATTCAAAGGTGTTCATAGCCTTTAAAGGGGTACTCCGCCCCTAGACATCTTATCCCCTATCCAAATAAGATGTCTGATTGAGGGGGTTCCGCCGCTGGGGACCCCCACGATCTCCCTGCTGCACCCGGCCTTCCTTTAGAGCATCAGGTGCTGCGCCGGAGACTCGTGACATCACGGCTGCACCCCACTCATGATGTCATGGCCACGCCTCCTCAATGCAAGTCTATGGGAGGGGGCATGACGGCCTATCACTCCCCTTCCCATCGACTTGCATTGAGAGTGCATGGTTGTGACATCACGAACCTCCGCCCCGCATCACCAGTCATCCAGCATGGAGCGACGTTTCCTCCGTGCACCGGATGTGTGGGGTGCCGCAGCTGAGATCGCGGGGGTCCCCAGCCGCGGGACCCCCTCGATCAGACGTTTTATCCCCTATCCTTTGTGTAGTATGCGTAGCTAATATTAGCTCAAAGCTGTAATTATTCCCAATGTTGACTCTGCTAAATACTCACTCGGAGGGGGGGAATCTGTGTGTATTTCGTTCACTTTTACATTAGTCTCTGTCAGTCAATGAGTGTAGAGAATGCAAATACATATAAAAATAAATATGTTGTGCTCGTAGATTTTGTAGTACAATAGTTTACAAAAAATGACAGGTTAAATATTGCCCCTTTAGTTAGCAGCTAAACACACCAGTTTCTATACACACGATGGAATGAAATAGAGGTCTTAGCACAGGAGGGGTTTGATGGGTTAGATAAAAACATAGTCATCCTTCTTAATATCATTCTGCTACAAGGTATAAGTGTGAATTATGTTGTTTTATTATGTGTTGTGCAAAACGGACTTTCTGAGCCTTGAACTCTTTAATGCAATAGACATTCATAGACAGTGAGTCAGCCAGCACATTACATCGCGAGCACTCTGACTACAGAATACATACACACTGTGCTTCATGTGGCACCTGAATCACAGGCTTAGAACATTTCATCTGAGATCATTTTGGGTCTTTTTTAGAGAAATGATTTTGGGAAAATGATTTGCCTTCAAGTACATGGCTGATTTTGGTTGAATTTGCTCTATTGCTGTATGTGTTAAAGCAAACCTGTCAGCAGCTAAACGGGCAAAAGTCTGGATTCAGGGCATACCTTTTTGTCTCTATAGACCATTCCAGCACTGAGGTATAAGCCTTTTTCTTAATATGTAAATGAGACTCAAGTGCCCAGGGGGTGTTCCCCAACACAGCGAGAGCCCAGGGTTAGAGGTCACACCTTCTCTGCGCTCACTTACATACGCCCAACTCCTTTGATTGGCAGAGAGGCAGGGAGTAAGAGGAAATGGGCTGGCTAACCCTGGGTTAATGCCATGCAGGTGGACACTGTCTGGGCACTTAAGCCTCATTTACATATTAATAAAACACTTATATCTTAGCTCTGGAATAGACTATGAAGATAAAATGGTATTTATCTGCTGACAGGTCCACTACAAACATACAACAATAGAGAACATTCTAACCAAATCAGACCAAAATGATCTCGGATTAAATGTTCTAAGTCAGTGAGTCAGATGCCAGGTGAAGCACTTTCTGTGTATATCTCAGGGCTTGAAATGACTATGGGGATAAAACAAGGTATACCTGACAAGAGCCTCTGATACAGAAGTGAAGCTGTAAAGGAGTACTCCGGTGGAATTTTTTTTAAAGAGGTTATCCAGGAAAAAACATTTTTTAATATATCAACTGGCACCAGAAAGTTAAACAGATTTGTAAATTACTTCTATTAAAAAATCTTAATCCTTTCAGTACTTATGAGCTAATGAAGTTGAGTTGTTCTTTTCTGTCTAAGTGCTCTCTGATGACACCTGTCTCGGGAACTGCCCAATTTAGAAGCAAATCCCCATAGCAAACCTATTCTACTCTGTGCAGTTCCTGAGACAAGCAGAGATGTCAGCAGAGAGCACTGTTGCCAGACAGAAAACAACAACTCAACTTCAGCAGCTGATAATTATTGAATGGATTAAGATTTTTTAATAGAAGTAATTTACAAATTTGTTTAACTTTCTGGAGTCAGTTGATATAAAAAAAAGTTTTTTCCCGGAATACCCCTTTAAATAAACTGGTGCCAGAAAGAAAAACTAATTTGTAGTTGACTTCTATTTAAAAATCTTAATCCTTCCAGTACTTATCATCTGCTGCATGCTCCACAGGAAGTTCTTTTCTTTTTGAATTTCTTTTCTGTCTGACCACAGTGCTCTCTGCTGACACCTTTCGTGTCAGAAGCTGTCCAGAGCAGAAAAGGTTTGCTATGGGGATTTGTTCCTGCTCTGGACAGTTCCTGATATGGAAAGAGGTGTCAGCAGATAGCATTGTGATCAGACTGAAAAGAACAACTGCTGATAAGTAATGATGAGCTTTATGATATTTCGCGAATATATAGACGAATATTCGTCCTATATTCGCGAATTTCGTATATTGGTTCACTTTTTTTTCATGCGAAATTCAAGCACAATTATATGTTTCAACCAACTACTTTCCTATTGGTTGCTAGGGATGTTTCTAACCTCTGACAACTGTATTTGCATCCTTCTCATTGGCCCGAAAGCTCTGGAAGTGCCGATATTTGCGAATTTTCGCATATTCGCCTTCTTTGGACCACAAGCTGGAAGCAGGGAGGGATGGTCACCTTTTATTTACACAGTACACATCATTGTGGTCTGTACTGTGAAAAAAAAAGAAAGAATATTCGTCATAATTAATATATTTCACTATATTGTAAATATTCGCTAAATCGCAAAGTGCCGATATTCGCGATAAAAATGTGCTATTTGAATATTCACGCTCAACACCACTAAGTACTGGAAGGATTAATATTTTGAATTAAAATTAATTTACAAATCTGTTTAACTTTCTGGTACCAGTTGATTTAAAAAAATGAATTTCCACTGGAGTACCCCTTTAATGTTGCTCCGGAAAGCCTTCACTTCATAGATAAGAAAGTGGTTACAGTGATCACATTTTTAGGACAACTTTTTTTTTCAGCCTACTCATCTTTTTTCATCTGTAAAGAATTTGTTTGATAAAGACAGGAGTTGTCCCCTTTAATAAGCTAGGTGGAGAGCTCTGTGCCTGGCCTTGTGTACTGTATTATATGCACTTTCATACGTTAGATTGGCTGTCATGAAATGGTACACATCTAATCTCCAGGGTTTAGAGGAAACAAACCTGCAATAACCAGCCAGCTGCATATTTAAAAAAGGGAACTCCTCTTGCTAAAAAGCCAGTCCATCTGCAGGCAGCATGTTATAAATATACATATTTGTGGTAGAAGATTCAGTATTTACGACTAATTAATCCCTTCTTTCTCTGGGTTGAGAACTCCAGGGGGCGATCCTACTAAATGATTGACGGCCTTCCCTTGCATACAGAGATCAATCTTTGGACTTGACCACCCACTGGACTCCTGAACCCCAAAAGAGCAAGGATTTATAAAAATAAATTGCTGGTTATTCTGAATCTTTTCCTGCAAAAAAAAAAAAAATATATATATATATATCAATTTTAGGGCTGCAACTAACGATCATTTGTAAAATCATTTAGTTAGCAGAGAAAAAAATGAGATAAAGGGAAGGGAAGAGCGAAGGGACAGCAAATGAAGGGTAAACAGTGAAGAAAAGAGAGGGGACTTCACCTGAAGGGTTAACAGCAGAGAAAAGAGAGGGGACAGCGCCTGAAGGGTTAACAGCAGAGAAAAGAGAGGGGGCAGCGCCTGAAGGGTTAACCAATGAGCATCCTGCAATGTCAGGACCGTAGGCTTCTTGTGACCAGAGGTGCCGAGGACAAGGATGCCGCGCCGGCTTCTGGACTGAACTCAAGGCCGCAGTCTCCATGCTTGAGTTAAGCTATAGATAGTGCAGGCCAGCTGCATCTTCAAAAAGGCTCCCAGAAGCACCGAAGGGTAAGGGGAGACAGAGGGGAACATTTAGAGGCAGACTGAGGTGCTTAAAGGCAGGTAAAGTAGTAACAATAGTAGGTATACTATGTTATTAGGTCACGCCCCCTAATCACAGAAGCACACCCCCTAAATGATGATTTAATCGATTGACAACGATTTCCATTATGGATTTTTATAGCTAACTAGCTGAGTACCCGGCATTGGCCGTTTTTTACTTCCTAATCCTTGTTGGGGAGGAAAATCAACAAAGGAGGAAGCTTTTGACTTCATATCCCGTCCTCATATATTGTTGTCATATCCCAACCCCATATCCCGTCCCCATATCTCGACCTCATATCCCGTCCTCCTATCCCGACCTCCTATCCCGACCTCATATCCCATCCTCATATCCTGTCCTCCTATCCTGTCCTCCTATCCCGTCCTCATATCTCAACCTCATATCTCGACCTTGTCACGATGCCGGCTGGCAGGTAGTGGATCCTCTGTGCCAGAGAGGGATTGGCGTGGACCGTGCTAGTGGATCGGTTCTAAGTCACTACTGGTTTTCACCAGAGCCCGCCGCAAAGCGGGATGGTCTTGCTGCGGCGGTAGTGACCAGGTCGTATCCACTAGCAACGGCTCAACCTCTCTGACTGCTGAAGATAGGCGCGGTACAAGGGAGTAGACAGAAGCAAGGTCGGACGTAGCAGAAGGTCGGGGCAGGCAGCAAGGATCGTAGTCGGGGGCAACGGCAGGAGGTCTGGAACACAGGCTAGGAACACACAAGGAAACGCTTTCACTGGCACAATGGCAACAAGATCCGGCGAGGGAGTGAAGGGGAAGTGAGGTATAAATAGGGAGTGCACAGGTGAACACACTAATTGGAACCACTGCGCCAATCAGCGGCGCAGTGGCCCTTTAAATCGCAGAGACCCGGCGCGCGCGCGCCCTAGGGAGCGGGGCCGCGCGCGCCGGGACAGGACAGACGGGGAGCGAGTCAGGTACGGGAGCCGGGATGCGCATCGCGAGCGGGCGCTACCCGCATCGCGAATCGCATCCCGGCTGGAGACGGTATCGCAGCGCACCGGGTCAGTGGAGCTGCCCGGAGCGCTGCGGTAGCGAGAGAGAAGCGAGCGCTCCGGGGAGGAGCGGGGACCCGGAGCGCTCGGCGTAACAGACCTCATATCCCGTCCTCATATCTTGTCCTCATATCCCGACCTTATATCCCGACCTCCTATCTCGCTCTCATATCCTGTCCTCATATCCCATCCTCCTATGCCGACCTCCTATCCCAACCTTCTATCCCAACCTCCTATCCCGACCTCATATCCCGTCCTCATATCCTGACCTCCTATCCCATCCTCCTATCTTGACCTCATATCCAGACCTCATATCCCATCCTCATATCTTGACCTCCTATCCCAGCCTCCTCTCTTTCTGAGATGGGGTGTGGCTTGCAAGCCGGATGTGGAGTGGAAAGTGGAGCTTGTGGAGTAAGGTACTGGAAGTCCCATATACTCGCATAGGACTTGAAACAAAAACCCATCTCTTATGTAAGGGTGTAGGTAAGGGTTAATTTAACTATCATATCTTTTTTATTTGACATATAAGTAATATGTGTACCAGGTATCACTGAAATATCTCCAGCCGTACGGAAGTTATATGGGAACATACATTTCCCATTGATTTGCATGGGACTTTAAACAAAAACCCCGACCCTCACAAATGGGGGTAGTTAAAGGTTAAATTAACTATCCTATATTTTAAGTGGACATATAAGTTACATGTGACCAAGTATTATCAAAATATTTCAAGCCGTTTGGAAGTTATGCAGTAACATATATTTCCCATAGACTTGTATGAGACTTTAAACAAAAACCCAACCCTGGCAAATAGGGGTGAGTAAGGGTTAAATCACCTATCCTATGTTTGTTGTGGACATATAAGTAACATGTGTGCCAAGTTTCATGTTAATATCTTTAGTGATGCTGTAACATACACACATACATACACACACATTGGCCCAGATTTATCAAAGACTGTCTACGGTAGAGCTATTTCCCCACGTTTATTTGGGTGTTTGGTTTGACTAGCGTTCATCTTATTTATCAAGCAGGATGATGAATTTTGCGCAGCTCTGCTTTGATGGAAAAACTCTACCACATACACTTTTACTAGACACTTGTGAGGGAGGGAAGTAGACACTTTTCAGGGTCCTGAATTTGGCAGATTAGGTGTTTTTACTTAATTCCACAGAGCTGCCTGGACATTTTTACTTGCATTTTAGACGCTACAATCAAATTTGATTGTGGTGTCTAAGGGGTTAAAGCTGGGCATCACCGTGATCGGTGATGTCTGGCATTAGAGATGGGTCCTGGTGGCAGATAGCCGCCAGGACCACCTGGCTATGACCCGCGCTCAGCTCCTGAGTTCTACAGGTAGACAAAAAGAGTAAAACAGTCTATATCAAAAGGCGCATAAAAGTCTCAAAATATGCTGCACAAAAAAAATGCTCTAAAAGCAATTAGAAATCTCCCCCATTGAGTTTTATATATATCTACTAGCTGAGTACCCGGCGTTGGCCAGTTTTTCCTTTGTAATCCTTGTTGGGGAGAAAAATTAGCAAAGGAGGAAGCTTTTAACTTCATTTACCTTCCTCATATATTGTTGTCATATCCCAGCCCCATATCCCGTCCTCATATCTCAACCTCATATCCTGTCATCATATCTCGACCTCATATCCTGACCTCTTATCCCTTCCTCCTATCTCGAACTCCTATCCCGTCTTCATATCCCGACCTCATATCTCGACATCCTATCCCGACCTCATATCCCATCCTCCTATCCCGTCCTCCTATCTCGACCTCCTATCTCGACCTCCTATCTCAACCTCATATCCCAACCTCATATCTCGACCTCATATCCCATCCTCATATCCAATCTTCATATCTCGACCTCCTATCCCGATTTACTATCCTGTCCCCATATCACGAACTCCTATCCCGTCCTCTTATCCCGATTTCCTATCCCGTCCTCATTCCATCCTCATATCTCAACCTCATATCCCATCCTCATATCCTGACCTCATATCTCGACTTCATTTCCCGTTCTCCTATCTCGACCTCATATCCCGTCTCATATCCCGACCTCATATCCCGTCCTTATGTCCCATCCTCATATCCTGTCCTCAGGTGGGACTGATTTGTGATGAAGGGGACGTGACTTTGTGGGACTGGATGTGATTTGCAAGCTAGACCGATGCACAAAAAGGGTAGATAATAAAAGGATGGGGCTTAAACAGTGGGCGTATGTTTTTGAGATGGGGGTGTGGCTTGCAAGCCGGATTGACACATTCCCCAGGAGATGCAGAGCGGAGCTTGTGGAGTAAGGTACTGGAAGTCCCATATACTTGCATGGGACTTGAAATAAAAACCCATTTTTTATATAAGGGTGTAGGTAAGGGTTAATTTGCCTATCACATCTTTTTATTTGACATATAAGTAATATGTGTACCAGGTATTATTGAAATATCTCCAGCCATACGGAATTTATGTGGAAACATACATTTCCCATTGATTTGCATAGGACCATAAAAAAAAACCAACCCTGGCAAATAGGGTTGAGTAAGGGTTAAATTACCTATCCTATGTTTGTTGTTGACATATAAGTAACCTGTCTGCCAAGTTTCATGTTAATATCTTTAGTTGTTTGGACGTGATGCTGGAACATACACACATAACACATACATACACACACACATTGAGTTTTAAATATATAGACTAGCTGAGTACCCGGCGTTGCCTGGTTTTTCCTTCCTAATCCTTGTTGGGGAGGAAAATCAACAAAGGAGGAAGCTTTTGACTACATATCCCGTCCTCATATATTGTTGTCATATTCCAACTCCATATCCCATCCTCATATCTCAACCTCAAATCCAGTCATCATATCTTGACCTCATATCCTGACCTCCTATCCCATCC
Organism: Hyla sarda; assembly: GCF_029499605.1. NCBI lineage: Eukaryota > Metazoa > Chordata > Amphibia > Anura > Hylidae > Hyla > Hyla sarda. The sequence goes on from NC_079190.1 coordinate 96,430,242, forward strand.
ACATATCTCGACCTCATATCCCATCCTCCTATCCCGTCCTCCTATCTCGAACCTCATATCCCGTCCTCATATCCTGACCTCCTATCCTGTCCTCCTATCTTGACCTCATATCCTGTCCTCATATCCCGTCCTCATATCTCGACCTCCTATCCCGAACTCATATCCCGTCCTCATATCTCGACCTCCTATCCCAAACTCATATCCCGTCCTCCTATCCTGACCTCCTATCCCGTCTTCCTATCTTGACCTCATATCCCAACCTCCTATCCCGACCTTCTATCCCGTCCTCATATCTCGACCTCCTATCTCGACCTCCTTTCCCGTCCTCATATCTCGGCCTCCTATCCCGACCTCCAATCCCGACCTCCTATCCCGACCTCCTGTCCCGTCCTATCCTGTCCTCCTATCCTGTCCTCCTATCCCGACCTCCTATCTCGACCTCCTATCTCGACCTACTTTCCAGTCCCCATATGTCGACCTCCTACCTCAACCTCATATCTCGACCTCCTATCCCGACCTCCTATCTCGACCTCCTTTCCAGTCCCCATATCTCGACCTCCTATCCCGTCCTCCTATCCCGACCTCCTATCCCGTCCTCCTATACTGTCTCCTATCCCAACCCGTAATATGTGTACCAGGTATTGAAATATCTCCAGCCGTACTGAAGTTATGTGGGAACATACATTTTCCATTGATTTGAATGGGACTTTAAACAAAAACCCTGACCCTCACAAATGGGGGTAGTTAAGGGTTAAATTAACTATCCTATATTTTAAGTGGACATATAAGTAACATGTGACCAAGTATTATCGAAATATCTCCAGCCATTTGAAAGTTATGCAGTAACATGTTTCCCATAGACTTGGGACTTTAAACAAAAAACCCCGACCTTGGCAAATGGGGGTGAGTAAGGGTTAAATTACCTATCCTATGTTTGTTGTTGACATATAAGTAACATGTGTGCCAAGTTTCATGTTAATATCTCTAGCTGTTTGGATGTGATGCTGGAACATACCCACACACATACATTGGGGGAGATTTATCAAAAACTGTGCAGAGGAAGATTGGTGCAGTTGCCCGTGGCAACCAGTCAGATTGCTTCTTTCATTTTTAAAGAGCCCTCTTCCTCTACACTGGTTTTGATAAATCTCCCCCATTGAGTTTTATATATATAGATATGGATTAACTGCTGCAGCCCTAGTCAGTTTGCTTGGTTACTAAGGCTCTATAGCGTGATGCAGCAGACTGGGCCCATTTTTAACATGACAGGTTCCCATTTATCCAATTTCAGATTATAAAAGCCTAATAAAAGTTGTTATACTTGTGGCTAACTCTAGATTTTCCCATAACCAGGTTGGCCACATACATTGTTTCCCAATTTGGACACATTTTATAGACGTCCAGGACGTGCATGAATAATTTTCCCCATGAGCTACATTCTTATTTTTTGTTTATGAGATTCAGAAATATTCCTGATTCAGCAAGATTACTATTTAGATGGCATGAAACAATTGCTTGCATGCTTGAATTATGTAAATTGTTAATTTAGGAAATAAAGGCGCTTGTTTGATGCAATAAATATGACAGCAGCCTGGTAAAGTATTTCTATCTCTACATAGAATATATAGCATCAGGTAAGAGGTAACAACGCTTGTGCTTTCCTGACAGCTTTTTATTCTGCATTGCAGTGGCAGGCCATTTCTTTGACTGTGATCGAAAAGGTCCAGATAGCAGCTATAATCCTGGGCTCCCTCTTCCTCATCGCCAGCATATCCTGGTTAATCTGGTCCTCTCTCAGCCCCTCGGCCAAATGGCAGCGGCAGGATTTACTGTTCCAAATCTGCTACGGCATGTACGGCTTCATGGATATAGTCTGTATAGGTAAGACAAGCATTCCTTTCTATGTGATGGCTGTTTTTGTTTTCGTGAAAGAACATTTTTCCTGAAATCAATAACATTTTCTGTAAATATAAGGCTCTTTTCACACTAGGTTTCCATCAGCAGTTTAAGTATTTTTTTTCTACAGCAATAACAATGTCGCCTTTAGCATTATTCATACCGTCATAATGGGGTCTCTTAGAGTTCTGATATTTTTAAGTCAAGTTGGTCAGTCAGAATCTGTCTGGATTCGATTGAGAATTAATCCATCTTGTCTCCATTATGAACAGAAGACATGATGCTACATGAACAGTCTCTGTAGATATATGGTAAGTCTGCAGTTTCTGATTCATCTCCATATCTCTCTCTTATCATGGTCGACAGGCAGTACCTACACACAAGCAAAATAAGATACAACTAAGAAATGGCCATTTATAACCATGACCGAATAAGAAAACTAAATAAAAGGACCTTTTATATCCTGATGATAATCCTAATCCTGATGTAATCAGTCAAGCCGGTTAAGGGTTGACCTCGCCCAGAACAATTTCTCACTTTTTAATCAAATTTTAATCAAATTATTACATTTATGTTAGAAAATCCTGAAATATAGAGCCGTCTCCTCTTGTTTAAAGGGGTACTCCACCGAAAAACATCTTATCCCCTATCCCAAGGATCTCTGTAGCACCCTAGTCATCCTAGGCACCCTAGTCAGAGTGAACTCTGCTCCGTGCTGGATGACTGGCAAGTATAGCTGTCACGCCCTTTCCATTCATGTCTATTGGAGGACTCTTGACGGGCCGTCAAGACATGAATGGAGGGGGCGTGGCGTGGAGTTACGAACGCGGAAGCTCCAAGCTTCTGTGTTCCGGATGCCACTGCTGCTGGCCCAGAGATCGCGGAGATCCTTCGGATAGGGGATAAGATTCATTTTGGTTGATTACTCCTTTAAGTGGAATAGGGGGGTCCATATTCAGGGATACAGGTGGGAAGCTTACAACTGGGACCTTTACCTAATTGAAAAAATGTTGGAAACATGTGCCTTGTTGTACTTTACAGAGCAAAACACACATACAGACCCTGAGTGTTGGGTTTTTATTAGTGGGGCGTGTGTTTTCAGACTTTTAGGATTTCACTCTATTTACTATGAGGATTCACAGGTCAGAAAAAGGTTTTTCTTGTAAATTTCCACGCCCTTTTTTCATGTTTTAGGGGTATTTTGTCACACAACCCGGCAAAAGCAGGTCAGGTTTACAATAGTAAATCAGCTCCAGTGTGTGAATCCAGTTTTATAGTCCATAAGGATTTTTATGAAAGAACCAAGCAAAGAATTGAAAGTAAAAAAATAAAAATAAATAGGAAAGTAAGTTAGAACTGACTGATAATTTTTTTGTTCTTTACTTTGTTTTACTTATAACTATTTCCTCTGAAATGTGAGCAAATATAAACTAAAAACTCTCTCGCTTCTGGGGATCAAATGCCATATGAAAATTTGACTAGTTGCAATTCATGTGAAGACCATTGCTTAGGCCAGTTGTCTACGACTTGCGGTTCCCCACTTGTTGCGGATTACAATTCCAAATGTTCGCTGCTGGCAATTGCAGGTTGAGGACTGCTCGCTTATACCTGCGTGCTTATTTCTTCTTTTTTAAATTTTTTTATTCTAACAAATTTTTATTGTTTGCATACAATGAAACATTTAAAGATAGAAAGAAAATAAGTAGACATGTCATTGGTATATTGCATGCATTAGAAATAACATATAGTAAAACATGGGTAACATCTAATGAAGGACCAAAGTAAATAAGAATCATGGGATGGGTAGTTATAAAGAAAACACTATTGGGGGGAGATTTATCAAAACCTGTCCAGAGGAAAAGTTCCTGAGTTGCTCATAGCAACCAATCAGATCCCTTCTTTCATTTCTGAAAAGGCCTCTAAAAGCCAGGTTTTGATAACTCTCCTCCCGTGTCTGTAGTATAGAAAGAAATATAGAACAGGAATAGGTACTTGTGAATTTTCTGGTAGTAGAAGCTGGGGAATCAAGGAGATCAAGGAGGGTGATATTGTGGAGAGCACATTCAGACGTGCCAGGTAGAAAGAAATTTGGGATAGGTGGAGTGGACCAGAAAATACATTATTTCTACTCACAGGTCCGATTGAGCATAGAGAGAATTGCAAACAGCTAAGGTAGATTAGGATCAATAGCATGAAGGCAGGAAGGTGTGAAGTACCATTAAAATATGGTTAAAGCAATTTGTCTTAATGACAGCGAAAGGTTTTACGTAAACATTGGAAAGTCTTCCTCCATTGGGTGGAAGTGATTTTTATAGAAAGATCGCTTTGGTTCACAAATGAGAGTTTGATATAGTCCGATTTAGAAGCAAGTAGGTTATAGAAGAGTGAAACCTTTTCTAGTTTGCTTCAGTCTGTTTACAAACTAGGATCGAACAGCAGCAGGAGGAAGGTGAAGTAATTTTACTACACACTTTGGTTAGGTCTCTACGAATCTAGACGCACTTGTAGAATTCCTTGTAAGGGAGATTATATTTATTCCTCAGAAATGCGAAATGGATATCATTAAATCGACCAAGTCCCGCAGAGTCAATATACCATGGTTGGTCCTCAATGTTAGATCCAAATCAACATAAAGGAGGAAAGTAGTTTACAATGGGGCAAAAAAGTATTTAGTCAGCCACCAATTGTGCTAGTTCTGCCACTTAAAAAGATGAGAGAGGCCTATAATTTTCATCATAGGTATACCTCAACTATGAGAGACATAATGAGAAAAAAAATCCATAAAATCACATTGTCCGATTTTTAAAGAATTTATTAGCAAATTATGGTGGAAGATAAGTATTTGGTCACCTACAAAAAAGCAAGATTTCTGGCTCTCACAGACCTGTAACTTCTTCTTTAAGAGTCTTCTCTGTCCTCCACTCTTTACCTGTATTAATGGCACCTGTTTGAACTTGTTATCAGTATAAAAGACACCTGTCCACAACCTCAAACAGTCACACTCCAAACTCCACTATGGCCAAGACCAAAGAGCTGTCAAAGAAACAAAATTGTAGACCTGCATCAGGCTGGGAAGACTGAATCTGCAACAGGCAAGCAGCTTGGTGTGAAAAAATCAACTGTGGGAGCAATTATTAGAAAATGGAAGACAAACAAGACCACTGATAATCTCCCTCGATCTGGGGCTCCACGCAAGATTTCACCCCGTGGTGTTCAAATTATCACAAAAACGGTGAGCAAAAATCCCAGAACCACAATGGGGGACCTATTGAATGACATGCAGAGAGCTGGGATCAAAGTAACAAAGGCTACCATCAGTAACACACTACGAGGTTTGGGAGAATGTCATATGGTCAGATGAAACCAAATTAGAACTTTTTGGCAAAAACTACTCATCGTGTTTGGAGGTGAAAAAATGCTGAGTTGCATGCAAAGAACACCATACCTACTGTGAAGCATGGGGGTTGAAACATCATGCTTTGGGGTTGTTTTTCTGTAAAGGAACCAGGACGACTGATCCGTGTAAAGGAAAGAATGAATGGGGCCATGTATCGTGAGATTTTGAGTGTAAACCTCCTCCCATCAGCAAGGGGATTGAAGATGAAACGTGGCTGGGTCTTTCAGCATGACAATGATCCCAAACACATTGCCCGAGAAATGAAGGAGTGGCTTCATAAGAAGCATTTCAAGGTCCTGGAGTGGCCTAGCCAGTCTCCAGATCTCAACCACATAGAAAACCTTTGGAGGGAGTTGAAAGTCCGTGTTGCCCAGTGACAGCCCCGGAAACATCTGTAACAGGACACGGCAGGTAGTGGATCCTGGTTTTCACTAGAACCCAGGTTGCTACCCCTGGCACGACTCATCCACACAGGAAGCTGGGAGGTGGCGTGGCACAGAAGGAGACTTTAAGGACGTGGCAAGATGGCAGTAATTCAGGGCAGGAAACACAGGTGCAGGGGAGGTAAGGAAGCAAGGAACAGGTACACGGTAACAGGGACACAGACTTTCACTATGGCAAAAGGTAACCAAAGATCTGGCAGGGAACCAAGGGAGGAGGTGATATTTAAGGACAGGGTGCAGGTGTAGACACCTGATTAAATGAGCCATGGCCCTTTAATAGTTAAGAGCTCCAGCGCACGCGTGCCCTAGGAGGCTGGGGCACGCGCACCAGGGCTGGAGGACACTGAGAGGGAGATGAGTGACAGGCTGGGATTTGGGGATTCACATGCAGTCTCATTATGTCTCTCATAGTTGAGGTATACCTATGATGAAAATTACAGGCCTCTCATCTTTTTAAGTGGGAGAACTTGCACAATTGGTGGCTGACTAAATACTTTTTTGCCCCACTGAATCAACCTGTGGAAAGAATGATTTGAGGAAGAAGGATAGAAAGTGTACAAAAAAAGTAAAGCAGTTGGGGGAGAAGGAGCATTTTAAATGCAGATGAATGGCGGAACCGGGAAAGGATGTGTTTAGAATATTATTGCAATAGGGAGGTGATTTCTTTATATTTGTGGAAGGAAATTAGCTTGGAATAAGTGTGAGGTGGGAAACGTAAAGGGTAAGACCTAGATAATGAGGATGATTACCAGTCAAGAGAGTAGAGAGATTTGAGAGATGAGAAAGGTGTGAGTGAGAGATCTATAGGTAACATTTGGGATTTGGTAGAGTTCAATTTGTTGCAAGACATTTTGCTGAGCAAGAGAGTGCAAGGTTGTGAGAGAGACAAAATAATGTAATCTCCGAATAATGCTAAGGTATGTTCCGTGTACCAGATCATCAATCCTGAAATGTTATGGTTCAGCCTAACTGCTTGAGCCAGAGTCCCTATGGACAACTTGAAGATTAATGGGGATAGGGGGCACTCATGCCGGATTCTGTTCAACAGGGTAAACTGGGCTCCATTGGCAAAGACCATGAAGAAGATTTATCAAGGGATCTAAGCAGCTTTTTTTGCTCACAAAAGTCGCTCAAAAATTCACACGTGCTCCTAAGCAAATTTTTGTGCGACTTTTGTGGGTAGGTAAAAAATACCAATCTGCCCTACCTAAGCAATTTTCAGTTTTTACTTTGCTGTGGTCCAGGATTTATGATTGCGAAAGTCGCACGTAAGCAAATAAAAGTCAAAAAGTCGCAAGTGTAAGCAAGGTCAGGCCTGGCTTACAAACTTGCCTATGACATCATTTTAAAAAAGTCGCACAAAAAGTCACAGGTGAGACCTTTTATGCAACTTATTTTACTTTAATTTTCACGAGGACAGTGGGACTAGCAGGTAGGAGATGTACAGGAGGGTGACAAGCTTGGGGGAGTGTGTTAGATTGTGCGGCCCAGGGGGAGTGTGTTAGATGGGCGGGCGGATGACAAGCTTGTCACCCGCCCGCGCCACATGACTACAACTCCCAGCATGTCCTTACTGTAAGGGCATGCTGGGAGTTGTAGTCATGCAGTGGGGGCAGGTAACAAGCTTGTCACCCGCTTGCACATCTCCCCCCAGCCCTGCTGCATGCTGGGAGTTGTAGTCATGCAGTGCGGTGCTGGCAGGAAATGTGCGGGTGGGTTACAATAAATGTACTTTACCTATTTTCCTTGTTTTTTTTTCCTTCTCATTTCAGATCTGTGTATCCTGTGGACTACAAATGACCAGTGTTTTTTTTTTGTTTTTTTATTTGTTTAATAAAATGATTAACAAGGGCTTGTGAGGGAGTGTTTTTTGGAATAGTAGTTTTTTAAACATGTTGTTTATTTTATTTTATTCACTTTACAAGCTTAGTAGTGGAAGCTGTCTTATAGACAGCCGGGGCTTAGCGTTCGCACCAAAAACAGCTAACGCTAACCTCTAATTATTACCCCCGTACCCACTGCCACAGGGGTTCCGGGAAGAGCCGCTACCAACGGCTAGAGAATTTGGCTGAGAATGAAAATATGGGGAACCCTATGCGTTTTTTTTTTTTTTGTTCATAAATAATAAAAGGAAAACGCATAGGGTTCCCTGTATTTTTATTCTCAGCCTTATACCAACCAAACAGCAACAGCCTGTTACCAGGGTGGGCAAGGACCACTGTTACTGGTCCTCCCCAGCCTAAATAACACCACCCTGTTACCGCCTAGGCCCAGGAGCGCCATCTTTGACGCTCCGGGCCTGTTGGTACCGGCTTTTCCTTACACACCTGTGGCGGTGGGTACTGGGGTAATAATCGGGGGTTAGCGTTAGCTGTATTGGGGGCTAATGCTAAGCCCCGGCTCAGTAATGGACTCTGTCTATAGAATGGCTGCCACTACTAAGCCTGTAAAGTAAATAAAAAATGTTTTAAAAACTTTTATTCCCAAAAACACTCCCCACAAACCCTCGTTACAAAATGTTGTTAATATTAAACAAAAAAACGCTGGTCACTGTAGCCCACCAAATCTGAAGTAGCCCACAGGATAGACTGATCTGAAATGAAAAGAAAAAAAAATGGGTTAGTACATTTAGGGGGAAAAAAGTGGTAAACAATTTAATAAACACACACACACATACATTTATTTTTTATTTGTTTTGCTTATGTGTGCTAAGAAAATGGTATTCCAAAGTGATTTTATTGGTTTTTGCTTATGTGAGCCAAATGTATCAACCCCCTGTGATAGTATGATAAATATGTCACACATAAGCAAAACCCAAAGCAAAAAAAAATGCCTACAGAACTTGCTTACCAAAGCAAACAATGATAAATGTCCCCCATAACTTCTGCATTTGAATAGAGCACAAACCGCTGATCAGTGAATACAAATGCCTCTATCCCACAGAAGGTATATTGCCAGTTCACCCAGTTGAATGTCTCTTCGGCATCTAGTGTGGAAAGTGGCAGAGATAGTGTTAAATTTGCAATGTTGTAAAAGTGATATGAGCTTCTAGGATTATCAGGTGCTTGCAACCTAGGGTAAATCCTGCCTGATCTCGCCCAATAAGGCATAGGGCTGGAGGCTATTATTTTTTACATATCCTTTCATGTCACTATTGAGAAGGGAAATTAGTCCTTAATTGGAGGCTTGGTCAGTGGGTTTACCTGACTTGGGGAGTGTGCGAGGCATATCCTGGGTAGTGTGCCTTGATACATGACTTGATAAAGACTGTCGGGAAGATTTATCAAAAACTGTGCAGAGGAAAAGTTGCTGGGTTGCCCATAGCAACCAATCGGAACTCTTCTTTCATTTGTGAAAAGGCCTCTGAAAAATGAAAAAATTGATCTGGTTGGTTGCTATTGGCAACTCGGCAACTTTTCCTCTCAACAGGTTTTGATTAATTTCCATCTGTGTTTAAAGAAGGAAGAAGTACTGGTAGATAACGTTTTAGGTATTTGTTGGGAAAGCCACCAGGCCGGAAGCTCTGTGTTTTTGGAGGGAACATATCGCATCTGCTATTTCAGTGGAAAAAATAGGCAAATTTAGAAGGGGGAGGGAACATGGGTCCAGTTGGGAGATTGAAGAGAGAAATGGTAGAATCTTCTCTTAAATGATATAATTTATAGTAGTAGTCTATTAAAGCATTGTTTTGATGATAATTTATTCACTGCCGTTGTGTTATGCCTTGTAAGGGTCGCCCTTGTTGAACAAAAGTAGCAAAAATGAGAGCTTTATGAGCTTGACAAAGTTTCATAGGATCAACATCAGTATCATTAAACTAAAAATATTCCTTGAGGGCCATCTCCATAGTCGGAGCATGCTCCACACGGGCTGTAAGGTGCGTGTTCCCTCTCCAAACAAAATCACTATGCTTAGGAACGCCATTCTGTAGTGTAATCATGACATGAGCATGGTCTGACCATGACAAGACTCGGTTGCATGTCTTAGATGCCATATCCAATAGCCCTCTACTGGTAAGGATCATGTTGATCTGAGAATGTATGGAAGCTTGGGGAGTAGTACGTAAGGTCGCGTTCTGAGGCATGGTGAAGATGCTAAGCTCTTTAGAAACTGAATTAAAGTCACCACACACTATTACTTCTCGGCGAATAGATGTAATCCATTTGAAAGGTTTCCTAAGAACGTGACTTTGCTTACTGTTGGGGGCACATTTACTATAGTGTATTCCAGGGGTATCAATAGGCTTTAACATTCGGGGCCTGTGGACTGGATAGACTCTTCAGAGCCCCGAATCTTCTGCTAAGAGCAGGGAGAAAGTTGTACAGTGCAGCTTCAGCCAGGGCTATTCGCCTATAAACTGTGTTGCCCCAAGCTCTCCTCTAATCACCCTCGCTGTTCATTGCCTTAAATAGTTGCAGGATTATTTTCCTGCACCCTGCTAGTACAGGGGTCTTTTTGGGAGGCATCAGTAAGATGCCCATAGTCTTCACCGTCTATGTGCCCTGCCCCTTATCTGTGACCTCACTGCCGACACAGCTATAGGGAGGAGGTAAGTATAGGGGGGACTTGAGTAAGTTGTCCAGTGTATATACTTGTGCTCAATGTGTGTGTCTATATATAAAGTGTGTGTGTATTCCTATTTTGTAGGTGTATATATTGTGTGTAGGTTTATACAGTGTGTGTGTAAATATATACAGTGTATGTGTGTATGTGCAGTCATGGCCATAAATGTTAACACCCCAGAAATTTTTCTAGAAAATGAAGTGTTTTTCACAGAAAAGGATTGCATTAACACATGTTTTACTATACAAATGTTTTTTCCCTTTGTGTGTATTGGAACTAAATCAAAAAAGGGAGGAAAAATTGCAAATTGGACATAATGGGGGGAGATTTATCAAAACCTGTGCAGAGGTAAAGTTGCTGAGTTGCCCATAGCAACCAATCAGATCGCTTCTTTCATTTTTAACAAGGACTCTGCAAAATGAAAGAAGTGAGCTGATTGGTTGCTATGGGCAACTCAGCAACGTTACCTCTGCACAGGTTTTGATAAATCTCCCCAAATGTCGCACAAAACTCCAAAAATGGGCTGGACAAAATTATTGGCACCCTTAACTTAATATTTGGTTGCGCAACCTTTGGAAAAAATAACTGAAATCAGTCTCTTCCTATAACCATCAATAAGCTTCTTACACCTCTCAGACGGAATGTTGGACCACTCTTCCTTTGCAAACTGCTCCAGATCTCTCTTATTGGAAGGGCGCCTTTTCCCAACAACAATTTTAACATCTCTCCACAGGTGTTCAATGGTATTTAGAGCTGGACTCATTGCTGGCCACTTCAGAACTCTCTAGCGCTTTGTTGCCATCCATTTCTAGGTGCTTTTTGATGTATGTTTGGGGTCATTGTCCTGCTGGAAGACCCAAGATCTCGGACGCAAACCCAGCAAAACAACCCCAAAACATAATTGAACATCCGCCATATTTCACTGTAGGTACTGTGTTCTTTTCTTTGTAGACCTCATTCCATTTCGGTAAACAAAAGAATGATGTGCTTTACCAAAAAGCTCTATCTTGGTCTCTGTCTGCCCACAAGATGTTTTTCCAGAAGGATTTTTGGCTTACTCAAGTTCATATTGGCAAAATGTTGTCTTGCTTTTTTATGTCTCTGTGTCAGCAGTGGGGTCCTCCTGGGTCTCCTGCCGTAGCGTTTCATTTAATTTAAATGTCGACGGATAGTTTGCACTGACACTGATGCTCCCTGAGCCTGCAGGACAGCTTGGATATCTTTGGAACTTGTTTGGGGTTGCTTATCCACCATGCGGACTATCCTGCGTTGACATCTTTCATCAATTTTTCTCTTCTGTCGACGCTCAGGGAGATTAGCTACAGTGCAATGGGTTGCAAACTTCTTGATAATGTTGTGCACTGTGGACAAAGGCAAATCTAGATCTCTGGAGATGGACTTGAAACCTTGAGATTGTTGATATTTTTCCAAAATTTTGGTTCTCAAGTCCTCAGACAGTTCTCTCCTCCTCTTTCTGTTGTCCATGCACACACAGACACACAATGCAAAGACTAAGTGAACTTCTTTCCTTTTTATCTGCTTTCAGGTGTGATTTTTATATTGCCCACATCTGTTACTTGCCCCAGGTGAGTTTAAAGGAGAATCACAATTCCACAATTTTGAAAAGGTGCCAATAATTTTGTCCAGCCCATTTTTGAAGTTTGGTGTAACATTATGTTCAATTTGCTTTTTTTCCTCCCTTTTTTTGGTTTAGTTCCAATACACACAAAGGGAATAAACATGTGTATACGTGTTACTGCAATCCTTTTCTGCAATCCTTTTCTGCGAGAAATACGTCATTTTCTAGAAACATTTCAGGGGTGCCAACATTTACGGCCATGACTGTATATACATTGTGTGTGTAGGTATATACAGTGTGTGTGTGTGTGTGTGTGTGTGTAGATATAGACAATATGGGAGATTTATCAAAATTTGTGTAGAGGAAAAGTTGACCAGTTGCCCATAGCAACCAATGAGATCACTTCTTTAATTTTGCAGAGACAATTTTAAAAATGAAAAAAAGGTATCTGATTGGTTGCTATGGGCAACTCAGTAACTTTTCCTCTGGACAGGTTGTGATCAGTCTCCCCCTTTGTGTGTATGTATATACTGTATACCCAGAATGTTGCAGGTATATGTTGCAATCCTGTCAAAAGGCATGCCAACGTATACTACAGTGTACTGCCAGTAGGCCTATTCAGTTTAGTGGCCTAGAAGTAGTCATAATGATTATATTTTGGCTATTTCACGCACATATTCAATTATTTAGCATGATGCCAAATAATATAACGTGTATATGAAGTCAATAGTTAAGTACGGACAGACCATGAAACTGAATGGGCCTGCTTGCAGTACACCATAGTATACATCAGCATTACTGCGTGACAGAACACCAATGTAAACCTACAATGTACTATGAACCCTATGAACCCAACATTTAATGAAACTATCAGTAAATGGGCAGAAGTTAGTTTATTAATTATTAAAAATAAAATGAAAATTATGTAATATATAAACATAAATATATATATATATATATATATACAGTGATCCCTCAACATACGATGGTAATTCGTTCCAAACGAGCCATCGTTTGTCGAATCCATCGTATGTTGAGGGATTCGTGCAATGTAAAGTATAGGAAGCTGTACTCACCTGTATCCCGATGGTGATCCCGGGCCTCCGCTGGGCTCTCCTGGTCTTCTCTGGTCCTCCGCTGTCTTCTCCGGTCCTCTTCTGTCTTCTCCGGTCCTCTTCTGTCTTCTGCAAGGCCTTACTGGGCCTGCGTAGCGACGTCATTACGCCTCTGCGTACGCCATTCCTATTGGATGGCGTGCGCAGCAGCGTATTGACGTAATCGGAGAGGGCCGAGAAGACACCGGAAGACTAGGGCTGGACCCGGAGGGCACCCCGGAGCATCGTGGAGGGGTAAGTAATACTTACCGAACCACACGGGGAACATTAAGCTGCTATCCGGCAGCAGCTTAAGCATTTGGCGCTGCCGGATAGCACTTAATGCGATGGCCCGACATAAAAAAGCATCGTATGTCGATGCTGACATCGACATGCGATGGCCTCTGAGAGGCCATCGTATGTCGATTTCATCATATGTCGGGGCCATCGTAGGTCGGGGGGTCACTGTATATATATAATATCTGTCATCACTAAAACACATGTACACATGGCTTAGGTCTCATTCACATCAAGTGTCTGGGCTCTGCTGCTAGTATACATTTGGGTGCATTCACACGCACAACAGATATGAAATTGCGGAAAATCCGCAGTTGTGGATTTTACAAGGCAGTCACTATTGACATGCCAATAAAAACTACATAGGAATTGCCTGGTAAAATCTACAATTGGGAATTCAGTGTGTGTGAATAAGACGGAGTCTGGTGTTTGCCCTGTTTATACCAGTATATGTTTGATACCAACCTTGTCTGTTTTCAAATAAAATATATGCTGACATATAACATACCAAACAATCAGACTATGTCTGGTCCCTTATCTCTTATGACTATGCAGCTGTATACATTTAGATATCTTTCAAATGGTTTTCCAAATATATATCGGTGACAGAGTCCCAAAATATCATGTGAAAAGAGCCATACAAAATAACTCCCCCCCCCTCCTTTTTTTTAAATCTTTTTATTGAAATTTTTCTTATAGTACATTACAAGGGGGAAAAAAAATACACATCACAAAACCATTGAACGGACAGGGGTAAGGGAAGAAACGCACAATTACACTAAGTACACTAAGTACTTACCATGCCCACCTAGACTATCCAACATACCTGCATTCACATCCAGTCTTGAACCCTTCCTCTATTTGATCCTCTCTCGCTCTACAGCTATATTTTGTAATTCTGAAGAATATTAGCGCAGTGTCGTAGGGCACTCTATAAAGAGAAATCTACACCGCTCTTATCTCTTTTATTATTTTCATCCAATTATCCCATATCCTGTGTTTGGCATCCAGTGAGGTTAAGCTGTCTATTTTATCTAGTCTTAGTCTTTCCATTGTACATAGGTGAGTTAGAGAGTTTAGGATTTCTATTATATTAGGGACTTTAGTAGACTTCCAATTTTTGGATGGAAGCTTACCATCCTATCTTTAAGTGGAAGTTCATCTAAACCAATATTTAACAGGGCCATCCCAGGGCCCCATTCTAGGTGTTTTCCTAAGATATTATTTAACAAGATGTTTATTGCTTCCCATAGCGCTTGTATCAATCGGCTACTCCACCAAATATGTAAAAGTGTGCCCTGTTCTTGCATGCACCTCCAACATACAGCTTTGCTATTCTCCTTATGGTGCATTTTCGCCAGGCGGGTTGGTGTGAGATACCAGCGATACATGAGTTTACAAGAGCTCTCCAAGTGCAATACACAATGCGACAGACTAGATGGTAGGGCGTATAATTTTGTCCAACTCTCGTGGGGGATTTGTAAACCTAGGTCATTTTCTCATTATGCCTGGAAGTTAGGTGTTGTGTAGATTGACCTGACTTGCTTTATATGCTTTAGAAATGGCCCCCTGCCTCCCTTGGACAGGAAGAAATATGTTTAAAATTGTGTTTTTGGTCCCTGACTGTCTGCTCTATGTGACCCCAGCAGATGTCGGATCTGCAGATATTTATAGAAATCACGTGGAGATATGTTATATTTCTGGGAGATATGTTCAAATGGTAACAGGTGACCGTTGCTACATATATGTCCAATTTGAGTGATTCCTTTTTTTAATCCAAAGAGAGAGATCTGTATTTGGCAGTAAGTTATGGATAGATGTTGTTGGAATACTATTATAGCAAATACCACCTATGATTTTTTTGTGATATGGCGTGACGCCATGTCTCAATGCTTGCTTTAGCTGTTGGGCTACTTGTAGGTATTTGTTGATTGTTCAACATGATTTGACATAAGGTTGTATTTAGAGATACTGAGCTGGTCATATGGGTTTCCATTTCCATCCATTTTGCTGAGGTGTCATTATGCCACCATCTTTGTAGCTGAGTTAGATGGATTGCACGGTAATAGTTTTTGAGGTCAGGACAGCCAACTCCCCCTTGCTTGATGTTTCTGTAAAGCATATCTGAAGCGACTCTGGCCGTGTTGTTTCCCCAAATATATTTATAATAATAATTTATAATAAGATGGTTTGTAGTTTCTTAATAGTGGCTAGGGGGATTTTAAGGGGGAGGTTGCGAAACAAATATAATATCTTGGGTAATAATACCATTTTCGCCACCCCTATCCATCCTATCCAAGAGATGGGTAGTCTGGAAAACGTTTTATATCTGCTGTAGTCTAAGACATAGCTGTTCTATATTGACGGTTACTGACTGTCTAGGGGAGGTTGTTAATTTTATGCCTAGATATGTAAGTGAATCTTCTGACTATGTAAATGGGAACTTGGCTTTCAATTTTGCCTTAGTAGTCCTATCTAATAATAGTGGGAGAGCTATTGATTTTAATATATTTAATTTTTAATAACTTATTTTAGAAAATTGGTCTAATATGGACATTAAGGGGCCCAATGAGTAGTTAGGTTCTGAAATTGACAAGAGGATATCGTCTGCGAAAAGTCCTATTTTATAAATAGTGGGACCTACTTGTATACCCTTAATCGCTCACCCCTCCCCCCCCCCTTTTTTTTTTTTTTAAAGCAAAAAGATGCCAAAATTAAGGCATGTGAAGGAGACCTGGATATTTTAGGACCATAGTACCGCCCCTGGTATATTCTTTGTTATTGATCGTACACACTACATTTATTTACTAACTCTGAGGGTTGATAACTTAATGGGAGATGGATAGTGCAATTTTATCACCAAAAGCCACTAGGATTAGAACACCACCTCTTGTCTTTTTAGAAATAGTAGTAGAAAGAATGGCAGGAAGTTTGAGAAATAACATTTTGTTCGGAAAGGGATGTGTCTCATATGTAACATCTGCGCTATGTCGATGTCAGTCGGCCCAAAATTTCCACCTTGCTTGCAGTGTAGCGGCAGTGAGATTTGCAAATTGCTTAAAGGGGTTATCCAGGAAAAAAATTTTTTTTATATATCAACTGGCTCCAGAAAGTAAAACAGATTTGTAAATTACTTCTATTAAAAAATCTTAATCCTTTCAGTACTTATGAGCTTCTGAAGTTAAGGTTGTTCTTTTCTGTCTAAGTGCTCTCTGATGACACGTGTCTCGGGAACCACCCAGTTTAGAAGGGGTTTGCTATGGGGATTTGCTTCTAAACTGGGCGGTTTCCGAGACACGTGTCATCAGAGCACTTAGACAGAAAAGAACAACCTTAACATCAGAAGCTCATAAGTACTGAAAGGATTAAGATTTTTTAATAGAAGTCATTTACAAATCTGCTTAACTTTCTGGAACCAGTTGAAATATAAAAAAAAGTTTTTTACCTGGATAACCCATTTAATCTCTTCATATGGGACGGGCAGGATTGGTTGTTTTCTAGAGACTTGATTCCGGAGAGTAGCGAGCTAAGACATCCCAAGGTAGGTTGTCAGGTAAATTTCATTGTTTAACTACTTTGTGAGCACTAGCAATACTGTATTCATAGTCCTCCAGATTGGGCAGCAGTTATTTAGTAAGCTGTGTGACGTATCAAAGCAATTCAGTGGCAGGGATCCACTTGGTCATCCCCCGGAACTTAACATTATTCCTGCGGTTTCTATGTTCAGAGTCAGTCACTTTCACCTGCATTTTGTCATCAAGAGTGTTGTTGGCATCTACTAGCTTGTTATGTGCAGAGGCAAAGGACGCCAGTTTGGATTCTGTATGCAGAACTCTATTAAAGCTCATACTGTACTTTGGAGTGGTTGAATCAGCTTGGAGATGTCATTATTAAAGATGAGAGAATTTTTGAAAAATTCAATTCGGCCAATTCGGGAAATAAAAAAAAAAATGTGATTTGATCCGAATATATTTGCAGCAAATTTTTATTATTAATGTATTTTAATAATGTGTTTAATAAAGTGTGTGTGTGTTTCACTTTTTTTCAATTTTTTTTTTTTTTTTAGGTAGAACTACTACTCCCAGCATGGAACAGACTGTTCCATGATGGGAGTAGTAGTACCTGTGCTAATAGACAGATTGCCCCAGGTGTCACTCCTGACACCCACTGCGATTGTACTGTATAATGTATAGATGCAGGCGGCTTTCTCGCATCTCTGCAATAGATAGGACGATCGCATCGGGTGTCAGGAGTGACACCAGCTGTGATCTGTCCTCAAATGCAGGTACTACTGCTCCCAACATGGAGCACACTCTGCTCCATGCTGGGAGCTGTAGTACCTGCATTAATAGATCACAGCGGGTGTCACTTCTGACAAATGTCTGTCTATTAATGCAGGTACTACAGCTCCTAGCATGGAGCAGAGTAGTACCTGCAGGTAAGGAAAGCTCACAGCAGTAGTCACTCCTGACACCCACTGCGATCGTCCTGTATAATGTATAGATGGGGGCGGGCGGACGCTCTTCTCTGATCCCATTGTAGTAGGAGTATATGCCGTATATATATTCCTATTATTCATATTTCCTACAGAAAACTGTGATTGGCTGGAACCATCTCTGCAATAGAAAGGACAATCGCATCAGGTGGCAGGAGTGACACTCGGGACGATCTGTCTATTAGTACAGGTAATACAGCTCTCATCATGGAACAGTCTCTTCCATGCTGGAAGTAGTAGTACTACCTAAAAAAAATTTAAAAATAGAGAAAAAAAAGTGAAACACGCATACACACGCATAAACTCAATAATATAATACAGTATTATTAAAGAAAAAAATAATTATAAAACATACATTATGTTTACATTTAAATGGCCTCTTTCTACATTTTTATTATTGTTGGCTACATTTTAAGGTCCCTGCCCGCCCACATAAATCCCTGTTTAAAAATTAACATTAACATATTTTTTTTCAATTTTCTGGAGCGGACAGGGACCAGAAAATTCAGCGCTCAATATTAAAAATGAGTGATTGCATTTCATAATTATTTTCTAGTTTTCATTCTAAATCATAAAATTTCTTATTTTCACTTACTTTTTTAACCCCATTTATTTTATTTTTTCGGGCATTTAGATGTGCTGCCATGAATAATTGCGGGGATCAGAGACGGACGAGGACAGGGACATTTATTTTATTTTTTCGGGCATTTAGATGTGCTGCCATGAATAATTGCGGGGGTCAGAGACGGACGAGGACAGGGACATCAGTAATATGTATAATACAGTAGGCAAAAAAAGGCTGAGTTTCCCTAATTTACCAAAAATCCATAAATTTACAGTGGTCTTCTATCAGAAATCAAAGATACTTCAAATTGTAATTTGCTGAGGCAGATGGCCAGGACAATAATGTATGTATGGTATGTATTTAATGTAATTGTGAAGGACGATGTCAATGTAATTATACAATATAAGCTGGTTTTAAAGGACAAATTACTGCAAAACTCTTCTTGTAATTCCAATGTCTCTGCATATGTGGGTTGACATGGATGGGAGCTATAATTTCAGTAGGATGGAAAGGATTTTTTGTTGCTGTAAGCTGTAGGGGAATATGTAACCATGAATGTGGGATTACCTTTTTATATATGTGAAAAATCTTTACATTTTTATGTAGGGGATGATGGAGTTGTAATTCTTGAATTCCAGTTGTCCCCGCTTGCAATCACAGTGGTTGCAGTGGGGACCGGCAGGGAGTCACTGGGGCCGTATGAATGGAAGAAAGAAAGTTTTGAAAAATACAGTAGCTGCTCTAATTGGAGCAAATTAAGGTTAATTGAATAACGAGACCACTAAGATAACTCCTAGATCTTACACATCCTAGATCTGAATGAATGAACTAATCGTATAAAATACTTTCGTCTTTACATAGTTGAATGTGCTGACAACAAAATCACACAAAAATTATCAATGGAGATCAAAGTTATCAACCCATGGAGGTCCGGATATGGAGTCACACTCAAAATCAAAACAGAAAACCTCACAACAGGCTGATCCAAGTCAAAATGAGGCCCAGTAGTGTGTTTGCTGACAGCAAACCTTCTTGCCACAGCTCGCATTGATGTGCCATCCAGGATGAGCTGCACTACCTGAGCCACTTGTGTGGGTTGTAGCCTCCTTCTGCTACCACTAGGGTGAAAGCACCGCCAGCATTCAAAAGTGACCAAAACATCAGCCAGGAAGCATAGGAACTGAGAAGTGGTCTGCGGTCACCACCTGCGGGACCAATCCTATTGGGGGGTGTCTTGCTAATTGCCTATAATTTCCATCTGTTGTCTGTTCAATTTGCACAACAGTATGTGAAATTGATTGTCAATCAGTGTTGCTTCCTGAGTGGACAGTGTGATTTCACAGAAGTGTGATTGACTTGGAGGTACATTGTGTTGTTTAAGTGTTCCATTTATTTTTTTGAGCAGTGTATATATATATAGAGACGTATAGATAAATGGATAGCTACACACACATATATATATATATATATATATATATATATATATATATATAATATGACAAATATATATATATATGACAACTACATATATATATATATATATATATATATAATCTAATGTGAAAGTTTACATCTACATTTACATGAGCGAAAAAAAAAAGAAAAAAAAAAAAATATATATATATATATAGATACATGATTTATAAATCTATCTATATCTGTATATAGGAGGAAAAGGAGGGTTGAGCAGCACCTCAAAAAAATGTTTGGTGCAGAGCAGCAGAAGAGGCCCAGGTCCGAGGCCCACAGTCATCCACAAAAAAACGAAAAAGCTGCAGCACACAGAATGTAGTTCAAGGTGGTTTATTCCAAAAGCTGCTTTTCAGCCACATGGGTGGCTGAAATGTACCTTTTGGAATAAACCACCTTGAACTACATTCTGTGTGCTGCAGCTATTTAGTTTTTTTTATATCTGTGTATATATAGAGAGAGCGAAAGAGAGGGAGAGAAAGACATATAGATATATGGACTTTGGAGTGCTGCGGGACGCTTTACTATACTGTATATATCACAAATGCAAACCTATATATATATATATATATATATATATATATATATATTAGGGATCGACCGATTATCGGTATGGCCGATATTATCGGCCGATAATCACGATTTTGGGCATTATCGGTATCGGCAATTACCTTGCCGATAAGCCGATAATGCCCCGCCCTGTGACCGCTCCCCCCGACCCGCCGCACCGCGACCGACCCACCGCGTCGCACCCACCACCGTAGCGCTGGGCGGTATACCGGTATGGATTTTTGTCCATACCGCTATACCGGTCGGGCCCCTCCCCCACCCTCCGAGTCAATAAAAAATAAATAAATAAACTTACCCGTAATGGGGGTGGTCCGGGCCATCCATCCTTCCTTCCAGTAGTGTCCGGCGGCATTCCGGGTGGAGGGTGCACCGGTCCGGGCTGTCCTTCTCCGGGGGGTCATCTTCTCCACTCCGGGCAGGCTCCGGCCTAGTACGCTGCATAGACGCCGCTACGCCGTGACGTCAGGTGCGTCGCTGCGCACTGGCGTCACTGCGCAGCGACGTCTATGCAGCGTACTAGGCCAGAGCCTGCCCGGAGTGGAGAAGATGACCGCCGGAGAAGGAGTACAGCCCGGACCGGTGCACCCTCCACCCGGAATGCCCCTGGACACTACAGGAAGGAAGGATGGATGGCCCGGACCACCCTGACAGGTAGGGAGAGAGAAGCGGGTGGTGGCGGCGGCGGCCTATGGCACCGCAATAGCCACTGCAGTGCATTGATTTAAAGCGCCCGCTTTAAATCAATGCTCTGCCGCGGTGTCGAGGGGGGGATAAATAGCCGATAACTTATACCGGAATATCGGTATAAGTTATCGGCTATCGGCCCTAACCTCCACCGATTATCGGTATCGGCCCTAAAAAACCGATATCGGTCGATCCCTAATATATATTTATTATTTTTTTCACTCACACAGCAGACACATGAATGAAGAACAGGAAATAGGAGGGAAAGACCTAAATTAAATAATGAAACCAAAGCCAAATATGGTCAAACCACTTGACCTACCTCCTGTGATGTTCTATTACCTATTTGACCTTAATTGGCTGTGGTCTCGTTATTCAATTAACCTTAATTTGCTCCAATTAGAGCAGCTACTGTATATTTCAAAACTTTCTTCCATTCATATGGTCTCAGTGACTCCCTGCCGGTCCCAGCTGCAACCACTGTGATTGCAAGCAGGAAAAACTGGAATTCAAGAATTACAACTCCCAGCATCTCCTACATAAAAATATAAAGATTTTACACATATATAAAAAGGTAATTCCACATCCCACATCCATAGTTACATATTCCCCTACAGCTTACAGCAACGAAAAAGTCCTTTCCATCCTACTGAAATTATAGCCCCCATCCATGTCAACCTACATATGCAGAGACATTGGAATTACAAGAAGAGTTTTGCAGTAATTTGTCATTTAAGACCATCTCATATGTATAATTACAATGACATCTTCCTTCACAATGACATTAAATACTTACATACATTTTTGTCCCGGCCATCTGCCTCCGCAAATTACAATTTGAAGTATCTTTGATTTCTGATAGAAGACCTCTGTAAATTTATGGATTTTTGGTAAATTAAGGAAACTCAGCCTTTTTTTGCCTACTGTATTATACATATTACTGATGGCCCTGTACTTGTCTCTGACACCGGCAATTATTCATGGCAGCACATCTAAATGCTCGAAAAAATTAAATGAATGGGGCTAAAAAAGTAAAGTGAAAAAAAAAAATTATGATTCAGAACAAAAACTTGAAAAAAAAATTATGAAATTCATTCCTCATATTTAATATTGAGCTCAGAGTGTTCTGGTCCCTGCCCGCTCCCGAAAATTGAAAGAAAAAAAAAATGTTAATGTAAATTTTTAAACAGGGATCCATTTATGTGGGCGGGCAGGGGCCTAAAAATGTAGCCAACAATAATAAAAATGTAGAAAGGGGCCATTTACATGTAAAATAATATATATTTTTTTATCATTCATTTTTAAATTTTTTTTATTAGTAATGTATTTTAGTATTGTGTTTAACCCCTTGACCGGGATGGTAAACTTACACTCATGGCCGGCTCCCGTTATGTGAAGCACGCTCAGGACGGCCGGCTCCCGTTATGTGAAGCACGCTCAGGAGCTGAGCGTGCTTCATACCCAGAAGGTCCCAGTTGCTATCAGCAGCTAGGACCCACGGCTAATACCCGACATCGACGATCGCGCTGTTGTCCGCTATTAACCCTTAGACCCTGCGATCAAAGTTGACCACAGCGTCTAAAATGGGAGAAAAGCGTTGCCGGTTAGCTCAGTGGGCTGTTCGGGACCGTCGCTGTGAAATCGCGGCATCCCGAACAGCTGAGAGGACAGCGGGAGGCTTCTTACCTTGTCTCCCGCCGTCCAATTGTCACTCTGCTGCTCCATGCCTGAGAACCAGGCTGGAGCAGCAGAGCACCGATAACACTGATCAATGCAATGATATGGCTTTGCATTGATCAGTGTCTGCAATCAGGGTATTGTATGTTATAGTTCCCTATGGGGGCTATAACATTGCAAAAAAGTGTAAAAAAAAATTGTTAATAAATGTGATTTAACCCCTTCCCTAATAAAAGTTTGAATCACCCCCCTTTTCCCATAAAAAATATATGTAAATAAAAATAAACATATGTGGTATCGCCGCGTGCGTAAATGTCTGAACTATGAAAATATAATGTTACTTAAACCGCACAGTTAATGGTGTACATGTAAAAAAAAATTCCAAAGTCCAAAATTGCGTGTTTTTGGTCACTTTGTATACCCTAAAAAAAGTCCCATCAAAATGACAATGGAACTGATAAAAACTTCAGATCATGGCGCAAGAAATGAGCCCTCATATATCCCCGTATATGGAAAAATAAAAAAGTTATAGGGGTCAGAAGATGACAGTTTTACAAATTCCGGTGCATGTAGTTATAATTTTTTTCAAGTAGTAAAATAAACTAAAACCTATATAAATTAGGTATCCTTGTAAATTTATGGACCTACAGAATAAAGATATGGTATAATTTTTACCAAAAAGTGTACTGCATAGAATGGGAAGCCCCCAATTTTTTTCAATCTTGCTCCACCAAATGTTTTTTCTGTATTTGCCATAAAATTGTGTGGTGAATTGATTGATGTCATTATAAAGTACAATTAGTGGTGCAAAAAATAAGCCCTCATATGGGTCTGTAGGTGCAAAATTGAAAGTGTTATGATTTTTAGAAGGTGATAAGAAAAAAAAGAAAATGCAAAAACTAAACAAAAACTGCATCCTTAAGGGGTCAATAAAGTGTGTATGTGTGTGTGCTTCACTTTTTTCTCTATTTTTTACATTTTGTAGGTAGTACTACTACTCTCAGCATGGAACAGACTGTTCCATGATGGGAGCTGTAGTACCTGTACTAATAGACAGATCTTTTGCAGAGATGGAGCGGCTTTCTCCTGTGCTCGCATCACTGCACTATACACTGGCCGGCCAGTGATATGAATAGAATTCACATCACTTATTCATATTTTCCGCAGAGAGCTGTGATTGGCCAGATGGTTCCAGCCAATCACAGCTCTCTGCGGGAAATATGAATAATAGGTGTATATACGGCATATACTCGTACTACAGTGGGACCAGAGAAGAGCGGCCAGCCAGTCGCATCTATACATTATACAGGATGATCGCAGCCGTGATCTTTCCTTACCTGCAGGTACTACTGCTCCAAACATGGAGCACACTCTGCTTAATGCTAGGAGCTGTAGTACCTGCATTAATAGACAATTTGCAACAGGTGTCAGAAGTGACAACTGCTGCGATCTGTCTATTAATGCATGTACTACAGCTCCCAGCATAGAGCAGAGTGTGCATCCATGTTGGGAGCAGTAGTACTGCAGGTAAGGACAGATTACAGCGGGTGTCACTCCTGACACCCGCTGCGATCGTCCTATCTATTGCAGAGATGTGAGCGCAGGAAAAAGCCGCTCGCATCTATACATTATACAGGATGATCGCAGCGGGTGTTGCTAATGAGGAAATTCTTTATTTCGAGTCGAAGTTCGGAATCGGTCTGAATCAAATTTTTCATGAAATTCGGAACAAATTCCATTCGCTCATCTCTAGTCATTATACAAAGAGCTCCTGAACATCAGATGCATCTATTTAAAGGTTTTCATGGGTACTGTTTTGGCAGTAGCTTGATAGCCAGAAGAAATGTCTGGACCACTTACAGTTATCTCTGTCGCGGTTAGGTCCAGGAAGGAAGCCACATCTGAGTCCTGTTGGTGAAGACGGGGCCTCTGTTTGATTGGGTTGACTGAAGGAGAGTCAGAGATTTGCTGAGGTGAGTAGTGTCCTGGCAAAGCCGCAGCAGCCGCCATCTTAGAAATGTAGGCCTTGTTTAGATTAGGAGATACAGGTGAACTCCACTGAACTGGAACATCTAAGCAGAGTGAGTGTTCACCATTACAGCATGAAGAATTTTTAGGTGCCATAGCTGTTGAGCATTGCCAGCGTATATCTCCAGAAACGAGGCTATGAAGAGAGTCGGCACCATCTTGGTAACGATGTTGGCCAGTGGTACAAAAGTGTTCAATGGGTTGGTTACCCCCAGTTTTTCCGATGTAGCCATGGTAGTTGCCTGAATCTACTGAGGTAGAAATTGAATTGCTGGTTGGACTAGGCGAGTAGGAGCAGCTGCTTCATGCTGCCATCTCATTCAAACAGCCAGATCACACTCCCAGACTGTATTTCTGGTGTGTTTTTTATTGGTCAGGTGTAGCATATGAGGCCAATGTAAGACAAATGGGGCATTTATGTAAAACATGTGCCTTACAGAAATACGTACAGCCAGTGAACTAGGATCCTTACTTGTCTGATAAGTTAAAAGTCTTTGAGGGATACTCCGCCCCTAGACATCTTATCCCCCTATCCAAAGGATATGGGATAAAATGTCTGATCGCGGGGGTCCCGCCGTTGGGAACCCCTGCTATCTCTCCTGTAGCCCCCCAGTCATCTGCTGCACGGCGAGAAGTTCACGGCCCGGCCACCTCGCGACGTCGCACCCCGCCCCCGCGATACACATCTAAAATGATATGTCACTGTATAATTTTCTGGGACCAGTTGATTTAAATACATTTTTTTTCCCTTCAGAGTACCCCTTTAAGACTCCCTTCCGTAATAACACATGGTATTTGATCACTGACTTAGCAATTAAGTTAGACCGTTTAAATTTTCATTCTTATAATATAATCACTTATTAAATCACACAGAAGGATCTGAGCAGATTATTGTGCTTGTATTTGAGATACTTGACCTACACATGATAAGACATTTCAGGATGGGGGGTGGAAAAGAAAGGGGTTTTCACTGCTGTTTTAGGTTTTTCTCTTTTTCACAATCAACACTGTGAATTATTCATTCCAATTAAACTTGTCAGGGCCATCTGGTACCTAGGTAAAGTTCCTGGGGAAAAATAATACTAGGGGCAACACGTACTTCTACTGAGGGATCACCTCATGTAAATTTAGCAAATTCAGAAACTAAAACCTCCACAAGTTAAAGTGCTGTAAAAAATTGCTGCATTGTCTAGAGATATACTGCTAAGGCAATAATTAAAAAGCGAGCAGGAAATAGACCATGAACCGCTTGTTTGAGGTCATTGATTTACATTATATTAGTCACATGGATTTCTTCTGAAGAAATAAAATGAGCATGAATATTTTTGATCTTCCCGAACACAGTTCTATTGAAAATCCAATAGAAAAACATAAATGTGTGCTTCTAACTGAAAATTTATTTACCATGCTATGTATTGA
Source organism: Hyla sarda (assembly GCF_029499605.1). Classification (NCBI taxonomy): domain Eukaryota; kingdom Metazoa; phylum Chordata; class Amphibia; order Anura; family Hylidae; genus Hyla; species Hyla sarda. Next base: position 96,456,419 of record NC_079190.1, read on the forward strand.
ATATGATGTCAGCACTGGCTGTGAGGCAATAAACCTCAATTCTGCATTATAATTCTGAACATTTCCAGAGCTGAAAGCCTTAAATTGAAGCTCCACCTTTTAGTTTAACTTTGATGAACTGTAGAAAAAACGTGTTGCTCCCTTAAAAGCATTAGCAAGCAAGATAGTTCATTTTTATTCTGGTAAAGTCACCAATTCACATAAGGGGGTGATTTAATACATGGTTTTAAAGGGGTTGTGCGGTGCTTAGACATCTTATCCCCTATCCAAAGGCATCTGTTCAGGAGCTAAGCTGATACCAGGGAACATTACCTGAAAAGGTGATGTAATGAGCTGCTTTGCTAATTCCCCTACTCAGAATGCCCGCGGATTGCTTAATGGCCTTCTGAAGCTCCGTTACACCAGGAGTGGTGGCCTCGCCCTGAGGTAAATACTCAGCCCCTTTAGCTGCTCTCAGGCCTCTTACCCGAGGCAAGCCAGATCACCCTGCTCTGTACTGACGAGTGGCAAAAACCACGAAACAGCTGTCTGATGATGGGTACAAACTTCCCTTTTGGGGATTAGTCTGGCTTGGCATAAAATCCCGATCAGCTTTTTATATTCCTCAACAGGAGCTAAGCTGATACCAGGGAACATTACCTGAAAAGGTGATGTAATGAGCTGCTTTGCATATTCCCCTATTCATATATATATATATATATATATATATATATATATATGTATATATATGTATGTATATATATGCAAAAAAAAGATGAGAGAGGCCTGTAATTTTCATCATAGGTATACCTCAACTATGAGAGACATAATGAGAAAAAAAATCCATAAAATCACATTGCCTGATTTTTAAAGAATTTATTTGCAAATTATGGTGGGCCATAAGTATTTGGTCACCTACAAACAAGCAAGATTTCTGGCTCTCACAGACCTGTAACTTCTTCTTTAAGAGTCTCCTCTGTCCTCCACTCTTTACCTGTATTAATGGCACCTGTTTGAACTTGTTATCAGTATAAAAGACGCCTGTCAACAACCTCAAACCGTCACACTCCAAACTCCACTATGACCAAGACCAAAGAGCTGTCGAAGGACACAAGAAACAAAATTGTAGACCTGCACCAGGCTGGGAATACTGAATCTGCAGTAGGAAAGCAACTTGGTGTGAAGTGTGAAATCAACTGTGGGAGCAATATTTAGAAAATGGAAGACATACAGGGCCATTGATAATCTCCCTCGATCTGGGACTACACGCAAGATCTCACCCTGTGGTGTCAAAATAATCACAAGAACAGTGAGCAAAAATCCCAGAACCACACGGGGGGACCTAGTGAATGACCTGCAGAGAGCACGGACCAAAGTAACTAAGGCTACCATCAGTAACACACTACACCGCCAGGGACTCAAATCATGCAGTGCCAGATGTGTCCCCCTGCTTAAGTCAGTTGGCATGTCTGGGCCTGCCTATAGTTTGCTAGAGAGCATTTGGATGATCCAGAAGAGTATTGGGAGAATGTCATATGGTCAGATAAAAACAAAGTAGAACTTTTTGGTAAAAACTCAACTCGTCGTTTTTGGAGGAGAAAGAATGCGGAGTTGCATCCAAAGAACAACATACCTACTGTGAAGCATGGGGGTGGAAACATCATGCTATGGGGATTTTAAGTGAAAACCTCCTTCCATCAGCAAGGACATACAAGACCATTGATAATCTCCCTCGATCTTGGACTACACGCAAGATCTCACCCTGTGGTGTCAAAATAATCACAAGAACAGTGAGCAAAAATCCCAGAACCACACGGGGGGACCTAGTGAATGGCCTGCAGAGAGCACGGACCAAAGTAACTAAGGCTACCATCAGTAACACTGTTACGCCGAGCGCTCCGGGTCCCCGCTCCTCCCCGGAGCGCTCGCTTCACTCCCTCCGCTGCAGCGCTCCGGTCACGTCCTCTGACCCGGGGCGCTGCGATCCCGCTGCCAGCCGGGATGCGATTCGCGATGCGGGTAGCGCCCGCTCGCGATGCGCACCCCGGCTCCCCTACCTGACTCGCTCCCCGTCTGTTCTGTCCCGGCGCGCGCGGCCCCGCTCCCTAGGGCGCGCGCGCGCCGGGTCTCTGCGATTTAAAGGGCCACTGCGCCGCTGATTGGCGCAGTGGTTCCAATTAGGGTTTTCACCTGTGCACTTCCCTATATTACCTCACTTCCCTTGCACTCCCTTGCCGGATCTTGTTGCCTTAGTGCCAGTGAAAGCGTTCCTTGTGTGTTCCTTGCCTGTGTTTCCAGACCTTCTGCCGTTGCCCCTGACTACGATCCTTGCTGCCTGCCCCGACCTTCTGCTACGTCCGACCTTGCTTCTGCCTACTCCCTTGTACCGCGCCTATCTTCAGCAGCCAGAGAGGTGAGCCGTTGCTAGTGGATACGACCTGGTCACTACCGCCGCAGCAAGACCATCCCGCTTTGCGGCGGGCTCTGGTGAAAACCAGTAGTGGCTTAGAACCGGTCCACTAGCACGGTCCACGCCAATCCCTCTCTGGCACAGAGGGTCCACTACCTGCCAGCCGGCATCGTGACAGTAGATCCGGCCATGGATCCCGCTGAAGTTCCTCTGCCAGTTGTCGCTGACCTCACCACGGTGGTCGCCCAGCAGTCACAACAGATAGCGCAACAAGGCCAACAGCTGTCTCAACTGACCGTTATGCTACAACAGTTGCTACCACAGCTTCAGCAGTCATCTCCTCCGCCAGCTCCTGCACCTCCTCCGCAGCGAGTGGCCGCTCCTGGGATACGCTTATCCTTGCCGGATAAATTTGATGGGGAATCTAAGTTTTGCCGTGGCTTTCTTTCCCAATGTTCCCTGCATCTGGAGATGATGTCGGACCTGTTTCCCACTGAAAGGTCTAAGGTGGCTTTCGTAGTCAGTCTTCTGTCCGGAAAAGCCCTGTCATGGGCCACACCGCTCTGGGACCGCAATGACCCCGTCACTGCCTCTGTACACTCCTTCTTCTCGGAAATCCGAAGTGTCTTTGAGGAACCTGCCCGAGCCTCTTCTGCTGAGACTGCCCTGTTGAACCTGGTCCAGGGTAATTCTTCCGTTGGCGAGTATGCCGTACAATTCCGTACACTTGCTTCAGAATTGTCCTGGAATAATGAGGCCCTCTGCGCGACCTTCAAAAAAGGCCTATCCAGCAACATTAAAGATGTTCTGGCCGCACGAGAAATTCCTGCTAATCTACATGAACTTATTCACCTAGCCACTCGCATTGACATGCGTTTTTCTGAAAGGCGTCAGGAACTCCGCCAAGATATGGACTCTGTTCGCACGAGGCGTTTCGTCTCCTCGGCTCCTCTCTCCTCTGGTCCCCTGCAATCTGTTCCTGTGCCTCCCGCCGTGGAGGCTATGCAGGTCGACCGGTCTCGCCTGACACCTCAAGAGAGGACACGACGCCGTATGGAGAACCTCTGCCTGTACTGTGCTAGTACCGAACACTTCCTGAGGGATTGTCCTATCCGTCCTCCCCGCCTGGAAAGACGTACGCTGACTCCGCACAAAGGTGAGACAGTCCTTGATGTCTACTCTGCTTCTCCACGTCTTACTGTGCCTGTGCGGATGTCTGCCTCTGCCTTCTCCTTCTCTACAGTGGCCTTCTTGGACTCTGGATCTGCAGGAAATTTTATTTTGGCCTCTCTCGTCAACAGGTTCAACATCCCGGTGACCAGTCTCGCCAGACCCCTCTACATCAATTGTGTAAATAATGAAAGATTGGACTGTACCATACGTTTCCGCACGGAGCCCCTTCTTATGAGCATCGGATCTCATCATGAGAGGATTGAACTTTTGGTCCTCCCCAATTGCACCTCGGAGATTCTCCTTGGACTTCCCTGGCTTCAACTTCATTCCCCAACCCTGGATTGGTCCACTGGGGAGATCAAGAGTTGGGGGTCCTCTTGTTCCAAGAACTGTCTAAAACCGGTTCCCAGTAACCCTTGCCGTAACTCTGTGGTTCCTCCAGTAACCGGTCTCCCTAAGGCCTATATGGACTTCGCGGATGTTTTCTGCAAAAAACAAGCTGAGACTCTACCTCCTCACAGGCCTTATGATTGCCCTATCGACCTCCTCCCGGGTACTACTCCACCCCGGGGCAGAATTTATCCTCTCTCTGCCCCAGAGACTCTTGCCATGTCCGAATACGTCCAGGAGAATCTAAAAAAGGGCTTTATCCGTAAATCCTCCTCTCCTGCCGGAGCCGGATTTTTCTTTGTGTCCAAAAAAGATGGCTCCCTACGTCCTTGCATTGACTACCGCGGTCTTAATAAAATCACGGTTAAGAACCGCTACCCCTTACCCCTCATCTCTGAACTCTTTGATCGCCTCCAAGGTGCCCACATCTTCACTAAATTGGACTTAAGAGGCGCCTATAACCTCATTCGCATCAGAGAGGGGGACGAGTGGAAAACGGCATTTAACACCAGAGATGGACACTTTGAGTATCTGGTCATGCCCTTTGGACTGTGCAATGCCCCTGCCGTCTTCCAAGACTTTGTCAATGAAATTTTTCGTGATCTGTTATACTCCTGTGTTGTTGTATATCTGGACGATATCCTAATTTTTTCTGCCAATCTAGAAGAACACCGCCAGCATGTCCGTATGGTTCTTCAGAGACTTCGTGACAACCAACTCTATGCCAAAATTGAGAAATGTCTGTTTGAATGCCAATCTCTTCCTTTTCTAGGATATTTGGTCTCTGGCCAGGGACTACAGATGGATCCAGACAAACTCTCTGCCGTCTTAGATTGGCCACGCCCCTCCGGACTCCGTGCTATCCAACGCTTTTTGGGGTTCGCCAATTATTACAGGCAATTTATTCCACATTTTTCTACCATTGTGGCTCCTATCGTGGCTTTAACCAAAAAAAATGCTGATCCCAAGTCCTGGCCTCCTCAAGCAGAAGACTCCTTTAAACGACTCAAGTCTGCCTTTTCTTCGGCTCCCGTGCTCTCCAGACCTGACCCTTCCAAACCCTTCCTATTGGAGGTTGATGCCTCCTCAGTGGGAGCTGGAGCTGTTCTTCTACAAAAAAATTCTTCCGGGCATGCTGTCACTTGTGGTTTTTTCTCTAGGACCTTCTCTCCAGCGGAGAGGAACTACTCCATCGGGGATCGAGAGCTTCTAGCCATTAAATTAGCACTTGAGGAATGGAGGCATCTGCTGGAGGGATCAAGATTTCCTGTTATTATCTACACCGACCACAAGAACCTCTCCTACCTCCAGTCTGCCCAACGGCTGAATCCTCGCCAGGCCCGGTGGTCTCTGTTCTTTGCCCGATTTAATTTTGAGATTCACTTTCGTCCTGCCGATAAGAACATTAGGGCCGATGCTCTCTCTCGTTCCTCGGATGCCTCAGAAGTTGATCTCCCTCCGCAACACATCATTCCACCTGACTGCCTGATCTCCACTTCTCCTGCCTCCATCAGGCAGACTCCTCCAGGAAAGACCTTTGTTTCTCCACGCCAACGCCTCGGAATCCTCAAATGGGGTCACTCCTCCCATCTCGCAGGTCATGCGGGCATCAAGAAATCTGTGCAACTCATCTCCCGCTTCTATTGGTGGCCGACTCTGGAGACGGATGTTGGGGACTTTGTGCGAGCCTGCACTATCTGTGCCCGGGATAAGACTCCTCGCCAGAAGCCCGCTGGTTTTCTTCATCCTCTGCCTGTCCCCGAACAGCCTTGGTCCCTGATTGGTATGGATTTTATTACTGATTTACCCCCTTCCCGTGGCAACACCGTTATTTGGGTGGTCGTTGATCGATTCTCCAAAATGGCACATTTCATCCCTCTTCCTGGTCTTCCTTCTGCGCCTCAGTTGGCTAAACAATTTTTTGTACACATTTTTCGTCTTCACGGGTTGCCTACGCAGATTGTCTCGGATAGAGGGGTCCAATTCGTGTCTAAATTCTGGAGGGCTCTCTGTAAACAACTCAAGATTAAATTAAATTTTTCCTCTGCATATCATCCCCAGTCCAATGGACAAGTAGAAAGAATTAACCAGATCCTGGGTGATTATTTGCGACATTTTGTTTCCTCCCGCCAGGATGACTGGGCAGATCTCCTTCCATGGGCCGAATTCTCGTATAACTTCAGGGTCTCTGAATCTTCCTCCAAATCCCCATTTTTCGTGGTGTACGGCCGTCACCCTCTTCCCCCCCTCCCTACCCCCTTGCCCTCTGGTCTGCCCGCTGTGGATGAAATTTCTCGTGACCTTTCCATTATATGGAGAGAGACCCAAAATTCTCTCTTACAGGCTTCTTCACGCATGAAGAGGTTCGCGGATAAGAAAAGAAGAGCTCCCCCCGTTTTTTCCCCTGGAGACAAGGTATGGCTCTCCGCTAAATATGTCCGCTTCCGTGTCCCTAGCTACAAGTTGGGACCACGCTATCTTGGTCCTTTCAAAATTTTGTGTCAAATTAATCCTGTCTCTTATAAACTTCTTCTTCCTCCTTCTCTTCGTATCCCTAATGCCTTTCACGTCTCTCTTCTCAAACCACTCATCCTCAACCGTTTTTCTCCCAAATCTGTTCCTCCCACTCCTGTTTCCGGCTCCTCGGACGTCTTCTCGGTCAAGGAAATTTTGGCTGCCAAAAAGGTCAGAGGGAAAAATTTTTTTTTAGTAGACTGGGAGGGTTGTGGTCCTGAAGAGAGATCCTGGGAACCTGAGGACAACATCCTTGACAAAAGTCTGCTCCTCAGGTTCTCAGGCTCCAAGAAGAGGGGGAGACCCAAGGGGGGGGGTACTGTTACGCCGAGCGCTCCGGGTCCCCGCTCCTCCCCGGAGCGCTCGCTTCACTCCCTCCGCTGCAGCGCTCCGGTCACGTCCTCTGACCCGGGGCGCTGCGATCCCGCTGCCAGCCGGGATGCGATTCGCGATGCGGGTAGCGCCCGCTCGCGATGCGCACCCCGGCTCCCCTACCTGACTCGCTCCCCGTCTGTTCTGTCCCGGCGCGCGCGGCCCCGCTCCCTAGGGCGCGCGCGCGCCGGGTCTCTGCGATTTAAAGGGCCACTGCGCCGCTGATTGGCGCAGTGGTTCCAATTAGGGTTTTCACCTGTGCACTTCCCTATATTACCTCACTTCCCTTGCACTCCCTTGCCGGATCTTGTTGCCTTAGTGCCAGTGAAAGCGTTCCTTGTGTGTTCCTTGCCTGTGTTTCCAGACCTTCTGCCGTTGCCCCTGACTACGATCCTTGCTGCCTGCCCCGACCTTCTGCTACGTCCGACCTTGCTTCTGCCTACTCCCTTGTACCGCGCCTATCTTCAGCAGCCAGAGAGGTGAGCCGTTGCTAGTGGATACGACCTGGTCACTACCGCCGCAGCAAGACCATCCCGCTTTGCGGCGGGCTCTGGTGAAAACCAGTAGTGGCTTAGAACCGGTCCACTAGCACGGTCCACGCCAATCCCTCTCTGGCACAGAGGGTCCACTACCTGCCAGCCGGCATCGTGACAAACACACTACGCCGCCAGGGACTCAAATCATGCAGTGCCAGATGTGTCCCCCTGCTTAAGTCAGTCGGCATGTCTGGGCTTGCCTAAAGTTTGATAGAGAGCATTTGGATGATCCAGAAGAGTATTGGGAGCATGTCATATGGTCAGATAAAACCAAAGTAGAACTTTTTGGTAAAAACTCAACTCGTCGTTTTTGGAGGAGAAAGAATGCAGAGTTGCATCCAAAGAACACCATACCTACTGTGAAGCTTGGCGGTGGAAACATCATGCTATGGGGATTTTAAGTGATAACCTCCTTCCATCAGCAAGGGCATTGAAGAAGAAATGTGGCTGGGTCTTTTAGCATGACAATGATCCCAAACACACCGAAGGAGTGGCTTTTTAAGAAGCATTTCAAGGTCCTGGAGGGGCCTAGCCAGTCTCCAGATCTCAACCTCATAGAAAACCTTTGGAGGGAGTTAAAAGTCTGTGTTGCTCAGCGACAGCCCCAAAACATCACTGCTCTAGAGGAGATCTGCATGGAGGAAGAAGCCAAAATACCAGCAACTGTGTGAAAACCTTGTGAAGACTTAAGACTTACAGAAAACGTTTGACCTCTGTCATTGCCAACAAAGGGTATATAACAAAGTATTGAGATGAACTTTTGTTATTGAACAAATACTTATTTTCTACCATAATTTGCAAATAAATTCTTAAAAAATCCATAGAGCTTTTTATTCATTATGTCTCTCCTAGTTGAGGTATACCTATGATGAAAATTACAGGCCTCTCTCATCTTTTTAAGTGGGAGAACTTGCACAATTGGTGGCTGACTGACTCTGTGTGTGTGCGTGTGTGTGTGTATATATATATATATATATATATATATATATAAAGAACTTAGTACTTCTGGTATAACTTTATACTTCTGGTATAATTGTTTTAAGATGCCTTTTCACTATGAATACCATATGCATTATGTATGCCTAACCAGGGGTGTGGACATTTTATTAAAAAAAACTACTTGTCCACGGGACTAAAACTGAGCAAAATCTACTTGTCCCTCATGAGGATCCACTTGTCCGGGCCAATTTTCGCTTTTACACTCTTGTCTTTTCCTCCTCGCCCTATAATAGCCATAACTACCTACTATAATGATACCCTTTAATTTTTCAATAACATATTCTTCGAACCCAAAAAATATATATATATAATTGGTGAAGTGAAATTGAAATGGTAAAAGATTATTTTGCTAATTAATTTTTACCTTGTGGTCAGCTAGCATGTTGTTTTGATACTTTAGGTCACCTGATTACAGCAATACCAGATTTGTATAGTTTCAATCATGTTTTACAAATTTTAAAAAAAAATTCGGAACTTTTTCAGTTTTTTTTAATTGCCATTTTTTCACCCCAGTAGCTTAGTTTAAATTTTTTTTTTTTTTTTGCAAACCAGGCTCTATGAGGGCACATTTTTTGCGGCATTATCTTTTTTTTGTATCGGTACCATTTTGGTATTGATCTGACTTTTTAATCGCTTTTTTACTTTTTTTTCTGGGATATTCTAAAAATAGAAATTCTGTGGTTTGGTATAAATATTTTAACATTTACGTCATTTACCGTATGGGATACATAATGTTATATTGTAAAAGTTTGTACAATTACGCACGTAGCGGCACGTAGCGATACCAAATATGTTTATTTTTATTATGTTTACATGTTTTTATATTGGAAAAGGGGGCGATTTGAACTTTTAACATGGAAGGGTTTAATGTGTGTCTTTTAAACTTTTATTAAAACTTTTTTTTTTGCGCTCCATTGATAGAGGCTAGTCCAGCCAGCCTCTATCAATGACAGATCCACAAACAGCAGGGTACAGAGGTAAGCCCTTCGACTTCCTCTATAGTGGATTGCACCCCTGCGATCACGCTGCAGGGGGGGGTGCGATGTGCTTAATGGGATATGCAACCTTCTAATCTTGTCTATACAAAACAGCCTGACAATCTACGTACAAGCATTGCTTACATTGCAGGGTTAAAGGGGTACTCCACTGGAAAACATCTTATTTTAAATTAATTGGTGCCAGAAAGTTAAACAGATTTGTAAATTACTTCTATTTAAAAATCTTAATCCTTCCAGTACTTACCAGCTGCTATATGGTCAACAGGAAGTTCTTTTCATTTTTAATTTCCTTTCTGTCTGATCACACTCTGCTGACACCTCTGTCCATTTTAGGAACTGTTTTGAGCAGGAGAGGTTTGCTATGGGCATTCGCTCCAACTCTGGACAGCTCCTAAAATGGACAGAGGTGTCAGCAGAGAGCACTGTCGTCAGACAGAAAGGAAATTCTAAAAGAAAAGAACTTCCTGTGGAACATACAGCAGCTGATTAGTACTGGAAGGGTTAAGATTTTAAATAGAAGTAATTTACAAATCTGTTTAACTTTCTGGCACCAAATGATTTAAAAAAAAAAGTTTTCTAGTGGAGTACCCCTTTAATCCCGTGCTCAGATAAGCTACATTGTATCAGTAAGTTATAGCTCTAGTTGTCAACCATATGTACAAAGCTCTGAGGACCCATTGGTGACTACATGATGCAGGTTTTAGGTATGGAATGATGCCATAAAATATTAGAAATAATAATAATTTTTCATAAGACACTTTGTGAAATCTAAGAACAAGTGGCATAAGGAGCTAGTAGTCACCATTAACAATAGAAATGACCCCCAAAAGTAAGATGCTACCGGTAGTTTGGTTACTTGTCTTAGCTTCCCAGCTCCTGGAATATGTCCAGCCTTGGTGTTCTATAGACATACCGTATATACTCGAGTATAAGCCGACCCGAGTATAAGCCGAGACCCCTAATTTCAACCCAAAATCCCAGGAAAAGTTATTGACTCGAGTATAAGCCTAGGGTGGGAAATACATCATCCCCCCCCTGTCATCATCCAGACCCGTCATTAACATCTTCATCATCATCACCGCCTGTCATCATCCAGACCCTCATCATCATCACCTGTCATCATCCCCTTGTCATCATCCCACACATCCCCCCTTCATCATCCCCTTGTCATCATCCCCACCCCCCTTCATCATCCTCTTGTCATCATCCCACACCCCCCCCCTTCATCATCCCCTTGTCATCATCCCACACCCCCCCTTCATCATCCTCTTCTCATCATCCGCCCTCAGTGGTCTTCAACCTGCGGACCTCCAGAGGTTTCAAAACTACAACTCCAAGCAAGCCCGGGCAGCCATCGGCTGTCCGGGCTTGCTGGGAGTTGTAGTTTTGAAACCTCCGGAGGTCCGCAGGTTGAAGACCACTGCGGCCTTCAACATCATCCAGCCCCCTCTCACCCCCTTTAGTTCTGAGTACTCACCTCCGCTCGGCGCCGGTCCGGTCCTGCAGGGCTGTCCGGTGAGGAGGTGGTCCGGTGGAATAGTGGTTCCGGGCTGCTATCTTCACCGGGGGCGCCTCTTCTCCGCGCTTCCGGCCCGGAATAGAGGCGTTGCCTTGACAACGACGCAGAAGTACGTTGGCAATGAACGCACCTCTGCGTCGTTGTCAAGGCAACGTGACTATTCTGAGGCCGGGCCCGAAGCGCTTAGAAGAGGCCTCCCCGGTGAAGATAGCAACCCGGAACCACTATCCCACCGGACGACCTCCTCACCGGACAGCCCTGCAGGACCGGACCAGCGCCGAGCGGAGGCGAGTACTGTACAGAACTAAAGGGAGTGAGAGGGGGCTGGATGATGTCGAAGGCCGCAGTGGTCTTCAACCTGCGGACCTCCGGAGGTTTCAAAACTACAACTCCCAGCAAGCCCGGACAGCCGATGGGTGCCCGGGCTTGCTGAGAGTTGTAGTTTTGAAACCTCTGGAGGTCCGCAGGTTGAAGACCACTGCGGGTGGAGAGTTCACTCGAGTATATGCCGAGGGGGGTGTTTTCAGCACGAAAAATCGTGCTGAAAAACTCGGCTTATACTCGAGTATATACGGTAATCAGTTTGCCCCCAAGCAGTTTATTGTCTAGTCATTTATTACTAGGCAGGTTTGGAGTATGATATTAAATATACAGTCACTTATAAATAGAAGATATATTTATAGTTTGACATTTCCTATTTAAACCAAACCGCATGAAAGATGGCCCCCTGCATTTGCACTTCCACAGAATCAGGACAACCATACATGATTTATATTACACAAGTCAGGAATACAGAATTTCCCCACCTAATCCGGCAATGTATCTGACTAGAAGAGGCTAAATTAATAGCAGTAATATGTGAGTCTACACTACATGATTTTACTTTATCTCTATTTTACATCATCAATAAAGAAGTTTAAACCCAGATCCACTATTCTTCCAAGAAGAAAATTTGTGGGGCTATGTATGGATGTCTTTTTCTCCATTAATTGTTTTTCCATTTCTATCATTTCTAATGGGAATAAGGTGTCGCTTTTACTTTTTGTATCAGGGATTGGGCTTGGTGTTTGACTGAAGTTCATAGTATTAGGCATTTTCTGCTTCTATTCTTAACAAGGAGGTGCAGTCTTCCTCCCAAAGAGAATCCTAATAGTACACTTAACACAACTGACTCAAACAGAACGTGTGGCTAGGAGACAGGCTAGGTGTAATACCACTGGTGTGTCCCTTGTTTCACTCACCAATACCGATTCCCCACTCTCTCCTTGGCTGCCATCATGCTACTTTCCCCTTAATGACTGCTCCTACTGTGTCCCACAGGGGTACCCATCTGCTCTGTTTTTTATACTGCCTATAAATGTACCCAAGACCTGTCATCCACCTGTCTGACTCAGCAGCCCCTATTTAAGGCTCCCAGCCCAACTCTCTAGTGCATGAGCAACATTGTGTTTTACCATAGCGAGGCTACAATAGCGAGCCTACTGGTTGCCTGTGCCTAGTGTTGATATCTTGTCACCTCCCTGTACTTCACACCTGGAAACTCATTTTCTGTTGCCTGACCAGTTGGTATCCTGCCCCAGATTACCTGGTCTGCTGATCCAACAGCAACCCACACCGAGACCATTCTCAGGAAGCGACCTTGGCCCACAGCCAAACCAATTGGGTTGCACGGTGGATCTAGATCCAACAAACATTACACTAGGATTCTAGAAGTAAAGTACACAGTAGAAAAGTATATCCAGCTGGACAGACCAGACACAATAATGTTTGTAAATAATATTTTCAGGACTGGTACTTAGGCCTAGATCCCAATGGGTGAACTTAAAAAAAAAAACACAACTCTAAGTGAAAATACATAGGAAAACACCAATTTGACCATTGGTCTGTGCATTGCACTTTGTCAGTGCAATGCTCCCAGGATAGAATCCCTTTGTAATAGTAGCACACTACAATATTATTTCTCTCAGCCTAATATCAGAATCCAAAAGAAAAAAGTTCCATATTTATAAAATCTGCGGCATACAGAAGAATAGTAAGGCTTCATGCAAAATAGAGCAGCAATATGGCTTTGTGCATGAGGCTAAAGTTGACTTCAAGGTTTAATTTAAAGGGGTACTCCGGTGAAACAGATTTTTTGTTCATATCGTCTGCCTCCAGAAAGATACACAGATTTGTAAATTACTTGTATTAAAATATTTTAATTCTATCAGCTGCTGTATGCCACAGAGGAAGTTGAGTTGTTCTTTTCATTCTGAGCACAGTGCTCTCTGCTGACACCTCTGTCTGTGCCAGGAACTGTCCAGAGAAGAAGCAAATCCCCAAAGCAAACCTCTCCTGCTCTGGACAGAGGTGGTCATTTAGTCATTTACAAAGCTGTTTAACTTTCTGGAGCCAGTTGATATAAAAAAATAGTTTTCCACCAGAGTACCCCTTTAACCTTGACCAAGACAATTCTCAAGAAGACAGTGGTATGGGTGGGTTTACACCACGATTTTGCTATATGGTTTCGGCATACGGTTTCATAAAAAAAAAAAACATGCAACCGTACAGAAAACCGTGCCCATAAACTTACCATTGAAAACTGTATGCACCATAATGTATACGGTTGTCTCCGTTTTCCAAACCATACGGTTTTTACTTGTTTTTTTTCTGGACAGAAAACCATGGCCTACCACGGTTTTTGGTCCGGGTGGAAAACTTTATTAAACTGTATACGTTTTTTTTTTAACATGGAAGTCAATGGGAACTGTACAGAACCATATGTGCGTACGGTTCCATCCGGTTTACACCATACGGTTTTTGGCTTTACTCAGTTTTTTTTTCTTGGAATTTCAATCAAACAAGTAAAACTTTATTCATAGTGGAGTGGAAAATTAAAAACGTATACGTTTTTTTCTTAAAAACCGGATGCAACCGGACATCATTTTTCAAACCGTATACGGTTTTCAACCGTATACAGATAAAAATTTGTACACACTTTTTGATACAGTTTAGTCAGGTTTTGAGTAATCCGTTTTTTATCAAAAACCTAATACAGGAACTATATTGCAAAAACGTGGTGTGAACCCAGCCTAACAAGAATTTCAATGTAAATGAATTGTACTAGAAGGTAAGAAAATGTCTTTCATATGCTTGCACTCATTGAGCCACAGCGACACCTATATAAAAAGTATCGTTTTTCTGTCTGTTTCCTGGAGGTGTTCACAATTTACAACAGCTAAAATGTTTATACAGCTGGGGAATGTATTATTGACTTGACTAGCATTGGATTATCAATTTGCGACTGGTCGACACACCCAGTGAACCTTCATACATGATTAGAACATGCAGACGTTGGCAGTCAGACGCCATATAAATTTGCAGGAGAATATGTAGAAAATCCCTCTTTAGGCGCTGCTTCTCCCAATGGATACACTCAAGTCAATATTCGGATAAAAGATGATTTTTATTTCAACCAATGACGCGTTTCGGGTATTAACCCTTCCTCAGATTGGCATGTAAATTTGGCACCAATTGTTAGAAATGTGGACCAAGGTCTATGTTGATGGATGGAAGAGGCCTATAATGGTTCTATCCTGTTGCTGGGTAACTCAACCTCTTCCCAAATAGAAGTTCACAGCAGGTGATAGCCCTAAATTCTTAGTGTGACTATTAGTAATGTGTGGGTGGCGATGAGAAGGCAAAATCTTGGCTACTGTATGTCTTTGCTAAAGGACAAGCATTGACCTGATAATCGTTATGTAGAGCAGTGGTCTTAAACTGTGGCCCTCCAGGTGTTGTAAAACTTCAACTCCCAGCATGCCCGGACAGCCGTTGGCTGTCCGGGCATGCTGGGAGTTGAAGTTTTGAAACCTCTGAAGGGCCACAGTTTGAGACCGCTGATGTAGAGTAATGTTGGCGGGGTTGGAGGGGGGTGTTCTACACATTGTTGAGCTTTTTGAGCCTATAAACGTGCAGTTTGTCATGATATATTGCATTATTCTTTATCAAATCAGCTGTTCGGAGTAATGAACTTGCTGTGGTCCTTCTTCCCAAATAAAGTTGTGATTTATGACAGTGAAGTCATTTTCTGGTTAGCTGACTGCTGCATAAAATTTTAATTAGACAAGCGACATATTAGTTGTTATTCCATTTCCAGTAAAACTGAAGGAGAAGGTGCCGCGTTCGAGCTTGCTGTTGGTTTATGCAAAATTTACAGGAAACTCTATGTGAAATTTAAAGGAGCAATGAAACAGGGAAATGAGCAGCTTTCCCAACAGAATCTGCTATTTCTCATATCTAGCTATATTGCCCCTTTTATCTGAATAAAAGTCAATGCTATATTGCAGAATATACCAGTCCAAGAGAATGTAAAGCAAAAGAACTGTATATCCTTTGGTATTGCCTGGATTTTTGCATTGATTTTGGTCTGATTGTTATCCAAGTCACAGTTATAGAACAGTTTTAGACCAGCTAAGCAAGTAAAACACAAAGATTTGTACAGTAGGCCGGGTAAACACCCACAGTGCAGGGAGAATAAGTAAGTAAACATCTGTGTTAAAGGGGTATTAGAGGGAAGGATATGTATGTAATACAGTCATGGCCGTAAATGTTGGCACCCCTGAAATTTTTCAAGAAAGTGAAGTATTTCTCACAGAAAAAGATTGCAGTAACACATGTTTTGTTATACACATGTTTATTTCCTTTGTGTGTACTGGAACTAAGCCAAAAAAAGGGAGGAAAAAAAAGCAAACACCAAACTCCAAAAATGGGCTGGACAAAATTATTGTCACCCTTTCAAAATTGTGGATAAATAAGATTGTTTCAAGCATGTGATGCTCCTTTAAACTTACCTGGGGCAAGTAACAGGTGTGGGCAATATAAAAATCACACCTGAAAGCAGATAAAAAGGAGAGAAGTTCACTTTGTCTTTGCATTGTGTGTCTGCACGTGCCACACTAAGCATGAACAACAGAAAGAGGAGAAGAGAACTGTCTGAGGACTTGAGAACCAAAATTGTGGAAAAATGTCAACAATCTTAGGCTGAGTTTCCACTTGTATTTTTTTTTTCTGGCAGTATTTGGAATACTGCCACTGCAGTTTTTGAGCCAATGTCAGAAGTGGATCCATAAGGGAGGAGAAGTAAAAGTCCTTCCTTTATATTTCCCATTCCTTTTGAATACACTTCTGGCTTTGGCTCAAAAACTGCAGTGGCAGTATTCCAAAAACTGCCAGAAAAAAAACCAAGTGGAAACTTAGCCTTGAGGTTACAAGTCCATCTCCAGAGATCTAGATTTGCCTTTGTCCATTGTGCGCAACATTGTCAAAAAGTTTGCAGCCCATAGCACTGTAGCTTATCTCCCTGGGCGTGGACGAAAGAGTAAAGTTGATGAAAGGTTTCAACGCAGGATAGTCCGGATGGTGGATAAGCAGCCTCAAACAAGTTCCAAAGATATTCAAGCTGTCCTGCAGGCTCAGGGAGCATCATTGTCAGCGCAAACTATCTGTCGACATTTAAATTAAATGAAACGCTATGGCAGAGACACAGAGACATAAAAAAGCAAGACTACATTTTACCAAAATGAACTTGAGTAAGCCAAAATCCTTCTGGAAAAATGTCTTGTGGACACATGAGACCAAGACAGAGCTTTTTGGTAAAGCACATCACTCTACTGTTTACCGAAATCAACGTTATTGATGGTTTTAGGAAGTAAGAAGCTTATTGATGGTTATAGGAAGTGATTGATTTCAGTTATTTTTTCCAAAGGGTGTGCAACCAAATATTACATTAAAGGGGTACTCCCGTGGAAAACTTTTTTTTTTTTTTTAAATCAACTGGTGCCAGAAAGTTAAACAGATTTGTAAATGACTTCTATTAAAAAATCTTAATCCTTCCAATACATTTATGGGCTTTATACTACAGAGGAAATGCTTTTCTTTTTGGATTTCTCTGATGTCACCACCACAGTGCTCTCTGCTGACCTCTGCTGTCCATTTTAAGAACTGTCCAGAGCAGCATATGTTTGCTATGGGGATTTTCTCCTGCTCTGGACAGTTCCAAAAATGGACAGCAGAGGTCAGCAGAGAGCATTGTGGTCATGACATCAGAGACATCCAAAAAGAAAAGCATTTCTTCTGTAGTATATAGCCCCTAAAAAATACTGGAAGGATTAAGATTTTTTTAATAGAAGTAATTTACAAATCTGTTTAACTTTCTGGCACCAGTTGAAAAGGTTTTCCACAGGAGTACCCCTTTAAGGGTGCCAATAATTTTTGTCCAGCCCATTTTTGGAGTTTGGTGTGACATCATGTCCAATTCGCTTTTCTTCCTCCTTTTTTTGGTTTAGATCCAATACACACAAAGGGAATAAACATGTGTATAGCAAAACATGTGTAACTGCAATCTTTTCTGTGAGAAATACTTCATTTTCTTGAAAAATTTAAGGGGTGCCAACATTTACGGCCATGACTCTGTGTGTATATATATATATATATATATATATATATATACAGTATAGATAGATAGATAGATAAATATAAACCTGTTTTTTTTTTACTATTGGATGGACTTTAATCGGGTCTGTGAGAGCGCTTGCACTGTATACACTAGATGCTGATAAGTAGTGCTGAAAACTTTTTCTGGTATATATATATATATATATATATATATATATATATATATATAAAGAAACGCTTCAAAGACACCAGTCTACCTGGATATGTTCGCTGTAAACCATGTCTGATATGCATGGTTTCTGTGGTCCGTGTTGTTTTCTTTGATATTCTTTGCTGGGAAAAGTAGGGAAGGGAAGGACAGCAATCATTGCAGCTCTGCTCTGCCAGCTCACTCTCTGAGAGCTGCCCCCACCCTCCTGCTGTGAGCAGCAGAGAGAGGTTCAGTGTCTGATTGGCTAAGGCTGCACACACCTCCCAATTTTCAGCACTAAAGAGAGCATAACTCATCAGTGCAGGGCAGAAACCACATGGTCTGTGTCTCTCAGGAGGGTGGGGCTGCTTTTAGAGAGGTTTTATCTGATTTATCTGATTTTAAACAGTGTGTAGATTGTTATAAATAAAGCACATGGGTTTTTAAAAGTATATGGGAAAGTGGGGTATTTTTGGATTACCCCCAGGGGAATCTTTAGGACGATGTTGCTTTTAGAGAGGGACTTGGAAAGAGACAGAGTGGATGGCTGGATGATTTCATTCGCTCATTCATGCATGTAATTGATAACCAAAGAGGGGAAACTGCTCTATATGACTTATGAATAATATTTAGACAATTAAATAGGTTAATGAGAGGGAAAGAATGGGCTATTGGTTTAGTTCCCCGGAGTACTCCTTTAATGATTTCTACCAGAGCTATGGTAGGCTGAGTAAACATCCACAGTGCAGGGAGAATAACTAAGTTAACCTTTCTACCAAAGCTAAGTCACTTAAGGTGTATCAGTTAGAGATGAGATTTGGCAGTTTCGATGTGACAGGAGATATCCCCAATAAATTAAGGCATGCAGAGCTTGGTTACTGACAAATCTGTTCACATGAAAGATTGCATAATGCAAACTGTCCCTCAGTGTGGACAACTTCCAGAACATGTTTCATAGAGATCTATGAAGCTAGAAAAGGCTAAATAGCCTACAGGTACAAACACTCAGGACTGCTCCTACTCTCTGTAGACATGGGTGTTCTTGGGGGGTTTCCAATGAAAATGGATTAATAGCCTATCCACAGGATTGGCCATCAATGGTAGGTAAGAAGGTTGCAGACACCTGGCAAATCCGCTGATCAGCTGTTCTGCATAGCTACAGCTCCTGGATGTAAACAATGCATGAAGTCCGAAGCTTCTGTGTTTGTCTATAATTGTGACTTAGATAACAGACCACATTTTATTAGTAGTCAATGCGGAATTCACTTACAGCACTATTACACAGGACGATTATTGGCAAAACAGGCCACTATCACTGTGTACTAGGCCTAGTGATCAGCCATCGAACAAACAAATGCTTATCTGTCAGCTGATTGATTGTGTCATTTTGCAAATCAAAAAATCCAAGTTCATCGGGCGCACATCATCCTGTGTAATAGGGGATGTGCAGCCAAGGGATGATAAAAGCATAAAGGCCCATATGAATAATAAAGGGATTATTTGTGTGGCCCTGTTCACATTATAGTGTAGCCTTTTAAAGGGGTACTCCACCCCTAGACTTCTTATTCCCTATCCAAAGGATAGGGGATAAGATGTCTGATCACATGGGTCCCACCACTTACGACCCCCACGGTCTCCCTGCTGCACCCGGCGTTTGTTTAGAGCGTGGGGTTCAGCGCCAGAGGCTCGTGACGTCACGGCCGTGCCCCCTCAATGCAAGTCTATGGGAGGGGGTGTGATAGCATTGAGGGGGCATGGCCGTGACGTCACGACCAGGGTGTGACCGTGACATCACGAGCCTCCGCCCCGCATCACCAGTTATCCGGCACGGAGCGAAGTCCGCTCCCTGCACCGGATGTCTGGAGTGCCACAGCCGAGATCCTTTATAGGGGATAAGATGTCTAGGGGCAGAGTACCCCTTTAAGGTTAGGGACTACACTTTTTGTATTGCTTTTAACTGATATTAACTATTGAGCTACAGCTGGAGTCCAAAGCAAGACATTGAGTTGCATGCAATCTTGTGGAATGCAGCTGTCCCTCAGTGGTTAAAATCAATCTGTAGATTGAATAAGTAGCAGTGTAGCCCTGGTCCTATAGGCTCCCTAAACAAGCGCTGATCTATGAAATCAGTCTCATTTAGAGCAGGCATCAGCCCGTGTAATAGGGCCCTTACTTTGCTTTCTGTAGACTCTATTTACATGTGCATAGTTGCTTAGACAAGCCTGAATTTTCTCTCAATAAACCTGGTAGCTGAGACAAAATGGGAAAAAGTCTACAATAATCATAAAACAGTAATGTATATTTTTATAGCAGCAACATCCTCAGCAGTGTTTTACCATCAAGGGAAGTGATCCAAAGGGTATACAACACTGCACGCAAGAGCTTACAATATAAAGGAGATGGAGGGAGCGGTACAATATGAACAATGTAATGATTTTGTCCTGTGGACCAGCTTCTTGTGTGTACAGTGGTGGCAATATAAGGCTTTGTTTACATTTATAATACATGTATACATTTTTTGTGGAACCTCTTTTATATTGAAATGAATAGCTGACTGTATTAAGAAGTATAATTGTTAGTAGAACAACTGGTACAGAATGCAGCAATTATTACCTAGTGGTAAGTGCAGACCTCCAGAACCCAATGTTTTGCTCCAAGGCTTCTACCGGGCCCCATCACGCCCCGGAAGAAGCCTGAGAGCGAAATGTTGGGTTATGGAGGTCTGCACCTTAGCCTTACCACTAGGTAATAATTGCTGCTTTCTGTACCATTGTCTTTCCTCCCTAGCTTAAAGGGGTACTCCAGTGGAAAACTTTTTTTTTTTTTTTTAAATCAACTGGTGCCAGAAAGTTAAACAGATTTTTAAATTACTTCCATTAAAAAATCTTGATCATTTCAGTACTTATTAGCTGCTGTATACTACACAGGAAATTATTTTCTTTTTGGAACACAGAGCTCTCTGCTGACATCTCTGTCCATTTTAGGAACTGTCCAGAGCAGCATATGTTTGCTATGGGGATTTTCTACTCTGGACAGTTCTTAAAATGGACAGAGATGTCAGCAGAGAGCACTGTGCTCATGATGTCAGCAGAGAGATCTGTGTTCCAAAAAGAAAATAATTTCTTCTGTAGTATTCAGCAGCTAATAAGTACTGGAAGTATTAAGATGTTTTTAATAGAAGTAATTTACAAATCTGTTTAACTTTCTGGCACCAGTTGATAAAAAAAAAAAAAAAAAAAAAAAGTTTTTCACCGGAGTACCCCTTTAGGAGTCCAGTGTTAACCTATATGCACTTTGCTGATATTCGCTGCTATGGTTCCCTTAACCATTTTTGGGAGGATTACGACAGCTGCTATGGTTCTATGAATTACTTTGGGAGGAATACTACAGTCCCTTTGTATTACATGTAAATAGGTACAGGGGTGGAAATTTAAAAAAAAAACTACTTGTCCAAGGGACTAAAGTGGAACACAATCTACTTGTCCCTCAAGAAAATCCACTTGTCCTGGCAGATAAAATAATTTCCACCAAAATAGTCTGATCCCCCCCCACTAGACCACCAGGGATGGATATAAGATCCTTTAGACCCTGCCGACAGCGGTGATCTAATGGTTAATAGGCGATTGCAGCATGTCAGGGTATTAGCGGCGGGAGGCAGAGCTGTAGCTCCTCTTACACCCGAGCCCAGAGAAGTCTACATGTAACTTTTTGATCACTTTATAAAAAATTTCTCATATGAAGTGACCAAAAATGAGCAATTCTGGACTATTCTTCACATTTACACCGTTCACCATACGGTTTAATTAACATCATATTTTAATAGTCTGGACATTTCCACATGTAGCGATACCACTTATGTTTATATTTGAACATTATTTTTATTTAAAGAAAATTGGAAACATTTATTAGGAAAGGGGCTTATTCACATATATACGCACTTTTTAAAATATTGTAATCACTTTTTTACAGTCTCATTAGGGACTTAGGTTACTGGGGGGGGGGGGGGGTTCTGCTTCTCCAGTTTATATGGTGCATTTTGTGTCAGGAAATGCTGGAAGTTGCATTTAGTTACTAGATAACTACAACTCCCAGCATGCCCTGATACAGCCTATGGTTGTGTGGGTGTTGCAGCATGTTGCACTGTATAGTAGGACAGTTAAGGTTATTGTGTAACATGCTGAGAGTTGTAGTTTTGGTTTGTGTCAGCTGTAGAGCCATAGGATGTGTCAAGGAATACTGGGAATTACAGTTAGTAACTACAACTCCCAGCATGCCCTGATGCAGCCTATGGCTCTGCAGCTGACCCGAACCAAAACTACAACTCCCAGCATGTTACACTTTATAGTTCTACAGTTTAGGTTATGGTCCAACATGCTGGGAGTTGTAGTTTTGGTTCGGGCGTGTTTGTGTGCATCCGTGGGGCTCTTGGTTGGCGGGTGAGTATGAAGGGGGGTGGGATTCTGGGGGTGCAATTTAGTGCGGGTGCCACTAAAAATAAATAAAATTAGATGGCACAACTGCCCTAATGCCCGATGTGACAGTCCGCTCCTATACAAAACATTTATGCATACACATATCATACATGCACCAGCCACTGCCCCCAAATCATACATACACACACCCCCGCCACTGCCCCCCCCCACATCATACATTACATACACACATACACTCACACCATACATATACACCATACATATGCACACATCATACATACACCTGCCGCTGCCCACCCCACATCATACATCACATACATACACACATCACACTTAGACATTATACATACATCATACATTACATACACACACACATCACACTTAGACATCATACATTACATACACATCACACATAGACATCATACACACATTATACATTACATACACATCACACATAGACATCATACACACATACACTCACACTATACATATCCACCAGTGTTTCCCAACCAGGGTGCCTCCAGCTGTTGCAAAACTACAACTCCCAGCATGCCCAGGGCATGCTGGGAGTTGTAGTTTTGCAACAGCTGGAGGCACCCTGGTTGGGAAACACTGATATACACCATACATATGCACACATCATACATACACCTGCCGCTGCCCCCCCATCATACATACACTCACACCATACATATACAACCACCCTTCCTGCCGCCGCCTGCATTCTCGGTCTCCTCACCTGAGCCGCCATGAGTGGAGTCTGTAGTCACCGCCGGTGTGAGGTGAGATTTCCGTCCTCTCCTCTCTCCCCTCCCCCCTGCTCTGTGTTGTCCCCGTGCAAACTAGCAACCTCCCCGTGGTGGATTAGGTCCTGTCTAGACAGAGCAGGGGAGATGGAGGGGGAGGGATAGAGCTGTGTGCGGGGGATGGAGCTGTGCATGGAGCTGTCTACGTCCTCTCTCTCTCCCCCTGCTGTGTCTTCTGAGCTCCGTCCATCCTCCAGGAGGGGAGATAAGGGGGCTCTGCAGTCAGCTGAAGGCCGCCGCCCCCTCCATACACTCTGAACGCCAGTGTGAGGTGTAGACTTCCATCGGCTACTGCGCCTCACGCCGACATTAAAGAAAAATAAGGGGGAAGTCTGTCTGTCCCTGCTAGCCCGATACAGGGCTAAATCTATAAACAATTCACCTGCCCGGCGCCCAAAACTACTTGTCCCGGGCGTCGGGCTATAGGATTTCCACATCCCTGAGGTACCTGGTATGTGTTGACTCCGATTTTTGTTTGGTTTTTACCAGCAATACTCTCCATTTTATATATTTCCCTCTTTTTTAAATGTATTGTCTTTGCATTTATTTCAATAAAGTTATTTTCTTTATTGTTTGATCTCTAAACGCCTTTGTGTATTGAGTGTTTGGATAGATTCATGGCGTAGATCCGTTACGCATGGGAAGTTTTGGTGTTTTTCAAGTATAACAACTAGGTAGAAAGATCATCCCGGCTTATGATAGATTGAAGTTCACTTAGTGGATTCTGTGGAATGCATTCATTTATGTAAAGTATGCTAAGTTTTTATAACAATTAAATGTAATAATTTAAACATTTTTTATGTAAAAAGAAAATATAATGTCAAAATGCTGTCTTATATAATGGAATATACTGAACTGTTCAGACAAGCAGAATAGCCCAAATTCATTACATTTAACCACTTACTGTAAGAGTAGTAGGAGATACATAAAACTTATTACAGACAGTAACAGTAAGGTTAGGGTTACACGTGCCATACTTTGCTGTGTATTTGCTGCTGAAGTCAATGGGTAGCAAAATACACAGCTGATTCATTGACAACAATAGGTAGGAAAATACGCAGCAGCAAATATGCACCAAAATACGGCATACATAAAAGTTTATATACTATTATTAAAAAAAACACAGGTAAGTACATGGCACCTGAATTTGAGTATACTGTTTACTATCTTTTATTCGGCTATACATTGTTTTTGTATAAGAATGCAGAGTAACATTAAGTAACATTTGATCAGAGGGATATTTTGAAGCTCCTTGGCCTCTGAGATTCCATACCATGATGCCACACCTACCATGTGCCATTTATAATACTGGAGTCTTCTTATGTGGCCAAGGGTTGTATGGATTCTTTTGAGCCCAGCCTCAGCTGCTACATTTTCACCCCCTTTTTTCTATTTCTGAACATATTGAAGAATCTTAAAGGGGTTCTCCGCTGCTCAGCATTTGGAACAAACTGTTCCGAACGTTGGAGCCGGCGCCGGGAGCTTGTGACGTCATAGCCCTGCCCCTCATGACGTCACGCCCCGTCCCCTCAACGCAAGTCTATGGGAGGGGGGCGTGGCAGCAGTCCCATAGACTTGCATTGAGGGGGCGGGGTGTTGCATCATGAGGGGGTGGGGCTATGACATCAAAAGCTCCCAGCGCCGGCTCCAGCGTTCGGAACAGTTTATTCCAAACACTGAGCAGTGGAGTACCCCTTTAACACCTATCCTTAGATTAAAGGGGTTGCATCACTAATATGGCACCCATTTTCTACTTCTTCCTTCACAGGGGAGCATTAGACACCTACAGTGCAGGGTGTGCCATTCAAGTTAATGGGGCTATGCTTTAGTCCCCTGCACAGATTGGTGACCGGGAGCAGTGATGTAAATCAGCATTGTGGCTCTTTCATTCTTAAGACTGTGGAGGTCTCAGCTGTTGGACCCTCATTCATCATCAAGTGATAGTACATACTAGCATATACCATCACTTTATAAAATGGAAATAACTATGAATGGGGCTATGCTGCTGCTCACTTCTTAGCTGGGCGCCATGCTGCTGCAGAGGAAGAACTTAGAAATGGGCCCAGCTCTAAATTAGCATGATGGCCACTTAGTTCTCAGGATATGCCTTTACTTTATAAAATGGAAATAAGAAATAATGTCTGACTACACATTTATGACATATAAGAAAATTCTGCTATAGATGTTTGATTTTTAAATAATACAAAATATGTGCCGCATAGAATGCAATAGAAAGTAACCAAGTACCAGGTATATGTGATGTTGCCTCCTCATTGTAAATGTAAAATAGTAGGACACTAGATGGAGTCAGGAAATGCAGGAAACAGGACACCTAAGGTTCTATAGTTTAAGTTCTTTATAAACAGCAGTGAAAGAACTTCCCTAAATCAATCCTAGGTGATGAGTAATACAGCCATAATACCAATGCTGAAAAACAATAGATTAGAAATGAATCATCTATCACATAATACAGCCCCAGTGTGCCATACAGTCTGTGCTGTGTTTATGATCAGTGTTATGCGGTGACATTTGCCATCTTGTGTAGTACTAAATTTGGCAATTTGGCAGATCTGCTTGAGAAGATGCCAATAATGGTATATATAATGTGCCAGAAAAAATGTACTGAAAGGAAAAGCAATTTATTTTAATTCTTGGGCTCGCAACCATAAAAAAAAGAATAGAAGTTCCTGATAGTTCATAATGTTATTGGGAATCTGTCATCACTTTCATGCTGCCTGAACTACAATTCATCAGGTTGGTCTCTGGTGGCTTCTGCCTGCCCCACCAGGCTTGATTGATAGATCTCTCCCTGTTTGAGTATAGAGAGAGAGAGATCTATAAGCCAAGGTTGGTGGCGCAGGATGAAGCAGGTGGGGACCACAAGAATGACTTAGGATTCAGGCAGCATGAAAGTGATGACAGGTTCACTTTATAGGAGCAATCCAGGAAAAGAAAGAATCCCCCTTCAGGTCCAGACTAGGTTTGGTGTACAGTTCTTATTGTAGGGTTTGGTGTAAGATGCTAATGAAATGCTGTGAACATTCTCCATGTCTCTTCTGCACTTATTTTATAGTTATGCTTATGGATGTTTTTCCATATTTACAGGTTTGATTATCCACGAAGGATCATCGGTCTATCGGATCTTTAAGCGATGGCAAGCCGTGAATCAGCAATGGAAAGTTCTGAACTATGATAAAACTAAGGACCTTGGGGAACCTATAGGTGGGACTACAAAGCTTGGGGGAAGGAATTCACGGACGAATCATTCTTCTCACAATGATAGAGGCCCTGGGCGGAGCCAGCGGGTTAGGACTATTTTGAACCATCACTGTGGTTATACAATCCTACACATCCTCAGCCACCTTCGGCCTAATGAACATCGAAATAGCTCACACTCCAACAGAGAGGTGGTGATGAGAGTGACAACGGTATGAGAAATTGTCCCAATTGTTGAAGGAAATGGTTTGCTGCTATCCTTCACTGGCTTCTACTGATACCGCCACTGCAATGGTATCAGAAAGGGAAGGAGCTTTGTTTCACTGGAGAAAACAGTGAATTCTGATCCCTGAGGTGCCGGTCTTTCAATGCATTTTGGCCAACTTTGTTCATATATGAAACGCCCCGATTTTTATTTTTTAAAAGTTGGGCCTTCTTTTATCACGTAATACTTTTCTGTGCGTCTTATCAGCTACAAATTCGCCCAGTCTGAATTGAAGCTCTAGGGTTCCCTCCAACAAATGTCAACGACTGACACAAATCTTACCTGAAACGTTGAAATACGTCGAAAGCACAAGCCAGCGTAAAAAAAAAAAAAGAAAGAAAAACACAAAAAGTCATCACAAGAACCAAGTCTTAACTTTTTTTACCTCAGCTTTAAAGGATGACAACATCAAAGAGAAACATAGGATGCGAAACCTGAACGTAAAGATACAATTATTAAAGTAATTGTACGAAATGCCTAAACACAAGGGTAAATACAGCAAAAATAACAACAAAAAGACTCTGAAGTGGTTCACAACTTTCTAAGCGATGAATAGGTGCAATAAAACTTATTTTTACGGCAAAATGGGATCTTTGCAATAAGACGCTTGTACTTTCCCTGGTTTTACATTTTTTGCATGAGTAAATGTAATTTTTTTTCCTCTCTTCTCCCTGCGGGAGGATAAAGAAAATAATATTTATATGCAAATGGTCTCCAACTACATTTATTTTCGTTTTCTTCTTATTCACATACTGGGATGTAAAATTAAAGGCATCAGGTTTTTCCTGTAATGTTTGCACTTGTATGTCTGTGTATGACGATGCAAGGGTGTCACATTGTTGCTTGTTGGTATCGCCTATTCATTTCCATACTTTACATTAGCAGCTAGTATTTAGAAAATAATAGTCATTTATTTTCATGACACAGGGCGATCTAAGACAACTTAAAGGGGTACTCTGGTGCTAAGACATCTTATCCCCTATCCAAAGGATAAGATGTCAGATTGCCGGGGTCCCGCTGCTGGAAACCCCTGGGATCTACCATGCAGCACCCACCTTTAGCGGCTTCCGGAACCACTGGAGGTCCTCAGGCTGAGTCCATCTCAACCACGAGGACAGAACATAGTGACGTAACGCTCCTCCCCTGTGTGACCTCACGCTCCGCCCCCTTAATGCAAGTCTATTGGAGCTGTCACACCCCCTCCCATAGGCTTGCATTGAGGAGCGTGAGGTCACACGGGGACGGAGCCGTGACATCACTATGCTCTGTCCCCGTGATCGCCAGTAATCAGACCTGGAGCGAACATGCTCCGGGGACTGATTCTAACGGGGTGCAGCATGGAAGATCATGGGTGTCCACAGCGGTGGGACCCCTGCTATCAGGCATCTTATCCCCTATCCAAAGGAGTTGTCTGCCATACCATGTTTACCTATTAATACATGGTGGATTTTCAGGGTGGATTCTGCATCGGTAAAATCGGCACCGTACAATATAAGTGCATAGGAAAATATATGTGCTGATTTTCGTTCATACTTTGTATATTTGATACAGTTACAAAGGGTGGAATCCACAGCAAAATCTGAATGTAAGACATGGAGTTGCAGCCATAGCCGATGCAGAAAGTTTTCACCACATCTCAGCACATCCTAAACCCCTTTGGCACTGCTCTGAGATTTTTATTGCTAAAATCTGACAAAACATTTTAAGCATTTGCACTTGATTTGAATGGCTCTATACTTAGATTGCTGCGCTGTATCTCAAGTAACACAGATCACTGAGCGGCAGGAAAAGGGCTTTGGGCGTTCCGATTTTCATTGTGGAAATCATTGGTGGGCGAGATCACAGACTTCACTTATCTGTCTTTCCTATGACATACAGAGCCAGACGATTATCATGACTGAATTCCCCTTTAATAAGATAAGAGTTCAGAATTCTGATCAGAAAAGGGCATTATGGATGTATTTTAGGGGGGCTTACACAGAATGAATGAGTCCACATCACCACCACAAGTCCCAGCCTTAACACGATTCTGATGACCAGAACTGACAGCTGTCCATTCTAGTCATCAGACCTGCGATTAGTCTGGGAGTTGAGGCCCTATTATGGATGCAAATACCGTATATTCTCGAGTATTGGCCGTTCCAAATATAAGCCTTGGCCCCTAATTTCACCCCAAAAACCTAGGAAAAGTTATCGACTTGACTATAAGCCTAGGGTGGGAAATACATCATCCCCCCCTTCATCATCCAGACCCCCTGTCATTATCACCCCCGTCATCATCACCCCCGTCATCATCTGCTGGGATTTGCTGGGATTTGTAGTTTTGAAACATCTGGAGGTCCGCAGGTCGAAGACCACTGCCGGGCCTTCATCATCATCCAGACCCGGCCACGGACTAGTGACGTTGCCTTGACGATGACGCGCAGTGAAGTCCCTGCGCATGAATGTCCCTGAGTGGTGGCGTCAATGCAGCGTCACTAGTTCGGGGCCGGCCCGGAGTGGAGAAGAGGGCCTCCCAGGGAAGATGGACAGTCCAGAATGACTAACCCTCCCCACCGGACGGTCCCTGCAGCATAGATGGCCAAAGATGGACCATACCCTCACAGCTAAGCCACCCCTCACAGTTCACTCGAGTATAAGCCGAGGGGGGCGTTTTCAGCACGAAAAATTGTGCTGAAAAACTCGGCTTATACTCGAGTATATATACGGTATTTAACCATATTACACCCAGGCCTTACAGTGGACCTCATTCAGTTAATGAGCACTTTAATCTACCATTATTATTTAAATCTACTAAACATGCTTGATAAAGTTTTTCTAGATCTCAGGTTACCCAAAAGAGTAACTATTTTATTCATATCGTAAACAACCAACAATTTTTCCCAATTTCAATAGTTAAATAAGCTGTAGTTAAATATAGTTAAATTCAGCTGGTTTAGCAGTGTCCTAATCCTCTCCCTCCACAGAAACAAATAAAAAATTTGTTATAGTGGAGAAAGCATGTTAATGGTGAAGTTAAAGGGGTACTCTGCTGAAAAACATCTTATCCCCTATCCGGCACGGTACCCCAGTCATCCGAGCACAGAGCGAACTTCACTCTGTGCCTGATGACTGGCGACTACAGCCGCCACACCCCCTCCATTCAGGACTATGGGAGGAGGCGTGACAGCTACCTATTAGCCATCACGCCCCCTCCCATAGACATGAATGGAGGGGGCGAGGCGTGACGTCACGAACGCGGAAGCTTCAAGCTTCCGTTTTCCAGATGCTGATGCTGCCGGCCCGGAGATGACGGGGTCCCCAGTTTGGATATGGGATAAGATGTTTTTTGGAGGAGTATCCCTTTAAGTGAAATATTTGTGGCTTGTTAATGTCTTATAGTTGGACCCCCACAAATCTGATATGAAGGTCTATTCTATCAAGAGGTCATCAGTAGTAGAGTCCTCAGAAAAAAAACCCTATTGGTACGTTCACACAGGATCTGCTGCATATTTTGTGCAGCTGATTTTGCTAACCATTAACTTTAATGGATAGTAAAATCAGCTGCACAAAATATGGAGCAAAAATAAGTAGCAGATCCTGTATGTATGAACGTACCCCAAAGCTGGATGGCAGTTTTTGAGCCAAAGTCTGCTGGATCCACTTCTCCTTTGGTTCCTGACAATTCAGCATAAGGGTGCATTCCCACCTGGCGTATTTTGCTGCGTATTTGCTGCTGCATATTTTCCTACCCATTTTCGGCTTCAATGGGAAAATAAAATACGCAGCAGCAAATACGCAGCAAATACGCCAGGTGGGAACGTACCCTTAGGGTGCGTTCACACGCTATTACCAGCAGCAGGTTTCACGCTGCCGGAAACCTGCTGCGAGTTACACTACCAAATTCACAAGTGTGAATGGGAGTTCGGTATCCCATAGAAATCTATGGGCTTTAATTCAGCAGAAATTCTGCTGTGTGAATAGATCCTTAGTCTTCAGTGTTCACAAAAAATCTACCACAACAAATCTACCATTTTATTTCTGTGTGAAGTCCGTCACCTAGCTGTCTTGTGACATAAATCCATCAGGACTGTGGCTCTGAACTCTGACAGTTCTCTCTCCTCTCCCTCTCCATTCTCTCAGCATTAGAAGTAGCATACGGGGGGGTGAACATGGCAGATCAGAGTATGGAGCAGGGGGAGATCCTCCAAGGCTGCACGGAAAGGAATGGCACACTCCTCAGTACCCGTGACTGCCAGTACAAGTGAGAGGAATTTCATCATGAGCCATAAAAAGGAGAAATCAGTGAAGAGGTGATGGGATATATGACATAATAAAGACCTATCTGCCTATAACCATTATATATTACTGGGAGGAACAACTACACATGAGAAAAAGTCTAAAGTGAATATAACGGGGTTTGAAAATAAATGAAGGAATGAAGATCTAACACTCAAACTTAGTACAGTGGTCCCTCAAGTTACAATATTAATTGATTCCAGGACGACCATTGTATGTTGGAACCTTTGTGTGTTGAGACCATAACTCTATGGAAACCTGATAATTGGTTCTGAAGCCACCAAAATGTCATCCAAAAATAGGAAAAAGTGAGGATTAAAGAAATATAAGTAGATAACTAATATAGATAAAGCAAATCCTTACATATAAAAGTAAGAAAGATCTGCTGGAAGCTGTAATCACGGTCTATGTAGAGGACAGGTGCTTCTTCAGGGTCCTGTACAGTACACAGTGTCCTAAAAAAGTAAAATGGAGTCACCCTTACATGGTGTCCAAAGGAGCAGCTTACTGTGGCATAGGTTAAGAGTACAGAACATGTAATACCTCAGCCAGTCAGTGCATGCACTTCAGTAATACAGGGTTTTACCAGTGAAATGCCCGTTCTGATTGGTCAGATATTCCAGCCATTGACACGTTTCACAGATCTGGACTGTCCATAACATTGTATGTTGAGTCTGGATTCAAGTTACAATGGTCCAGAAAAGATCATTGCATGTTGAAAATATTGTATGTTGAGGCCATTGTAAGTTGAGGGATCACTGTAGTTACTTTAAAGGGGTCCTCCACCATAAGGTGATTTTAGTACGTACCTGGCAGACAGCAATGGACATGCTTAGGAAGGCTCTGCGCTTGTCTTGGGGCTAAATGGCTATGTTGTGAGATTACCATAACACTGTGGCTAGCTTTTTGGGAACTGGTATTTCCTGCTTGAGTTTTCTTATCTTGACTACAAATCCCACAATTAAATTTTCCTCCATCCCACACATCAGCCACCCCACCCATTGAAACCTAAATGAGCTGCATCCATTCAAAAGACCTGTGGATTTCAATCAGGGTGCCTACAGCTGTTGCATTAGTTGCAGATTGATCTCTCTCCTACCAAGCGATCGCTCCACCCATTGAAGCAGATAGGCTCCCTGTCATCAGCTGACTAGTGAGTCAGGTCTCTGTCGCATTGCAACCTGGGAAAAATGTGAGACAACAGTCATTTTCTATGCTGATAAAAATAAATATTGGGGTGAAAATTAGGGATCGACCAATTATCGGTATGGCCGATATTATTACCTTGCCGATAAGCCGATAATGCCCCGCCCACCGCACCGCGATCGCCCCCCCGACCCACTGCACTGCGTCGCACCCCCCACCGTAGTGCTGGGCGGTATACCGGTATGAACCGGATACCGTTTTTTTTTTCTTCCACGGTATGGATTTTTGCCCATACCGCTATACCGGTCAGGCCCCTCCCCCACCCTCCGAGTCAATAAAAAAAATTAAACTTACCCGTAATGGGGGTGTGGTCCGGGCCATCCATCCTTCCTCCGGGTGGAGGGTGAACCGGTCTGGGCTGTCCTTCTCCGGGGGTCCTCTTCTCCACTCCGGGCAGGCTCCGGCCTAGTACGCTGCATAGACGCCGCTACGCCGTGACGTCAGGTGCGTCGCTGCGCAGCGGCGTCTATGCAGCGTTACTAGGCCGGAGCCTGCCCGGAGTGGAGAAGAGGACCCCCGGAGAAGGACAGCCCGGACCGGTTCACCCTCCACCCGGAATGCCGCCGGACACTACAGGAAGGATGGATGGCCCGGACCACCCTCACCGGACGGTCCCTGCAGCAACTGGGAAGGTGAATCAGGGTTCTGGGATGGACAGGGATCTGTATAATATACTATACCTACAGTAGGCCTTCCAGCTGTTGAGACCCTCCAGCTGTTGCAAAACTACAACTCCCAGCATGCCCGGACAGCCAACGGCTGTCCGGGCATGCTGGGAGTAGTAGTTTTGCAACAGCTGGAGGCACCCTTAGTCGCGGTGCGGCGCGGTGGGGGGAGCGGTGGCGGTGATAGGTCTCAGGACCCCCGGACAGGCAGGGGGAGAGAAGCGGGTGGAGGCGGCGGCCTATGGCACCGCAAAAGCCACTGCAGTGCATTGATTTAAGGCGCCCGCTTTAAATCAATGATCTGCAGCGGTGTCGCAGGGGAATAAATAGCCGATAACTTATACCGGAATATCGGTATAAGTTATCGGCTATCGGCCCTAACCTGCACCGATTATCGGTATCGGCCCTAAAAAAACGATATCGGTCGAGTCCTAGTGAAAATCACAGAAGAATTGTGAGAAAACTGTCACACACAGGTACAGACACTATATTATGAACTTCACTAACTTTACAGCCCCTGTAGCATAGTCAAATAAAAAAAATTCCTGGAATATCCCTTTAACCCCTTAACGACGCAGGACGTATATTTACGTCCTGCGCCGGCTCCCGCGATATGAAGCGGGATCGCGCCGCGATCCCGCATCATATCGCGTCGGTCCCGGCGCTCATCAACGGCCGGGACCCGCGGCTAATACCACACCGATCGCGGCGATGTGCTCTATTAACCCTTTAGAAGTGGCGGTCAAAGCTGACCGCCGCTTCTAAAGTGAAAGTGAAAGTGACCCGGCTGCTCAGTCGGGCTGTTCGGGACCCGAACAGCTTGCAGGACACCGGGAGGGCCCTTACCTGCCTCCTCGGTGTCCGATCGACGAATGACTGCTCCGTGCCTGAGATCCAGGCAGGAGCAGTCAAGCGCCGATAATGCTGATCACAGGCGTGTTAATACATGCCAGTGATCAGCATAGGAGATCAGTGTGTGCAGTGTTATAGGTCCCTATGGGACCTATAACACTGCAAAAAAAAATGTAAAAAATTTTTTTTAATAAAGGTCATTTAACCCCTTCCCTAATAAAAGTTTGAATCACCCCCCTTTTCCCATAAAAAAAAATAAAACAGTGTAAAAAAAAAAAAAAATAAACATATGTGGTATCGCCGCGTGCGTAAATGTCCGAACTATAAAAATATATCATTAATTAAACCGCACGGTCAATGGCGTACGCGCAAAAAAATTCCAAAGTCCAAAAAAGCTTATTTTGGTCACTTTTTATACCATTAAAAAATGAATAAAAAGTGATCAAAAAGTCCGATCAAAACAAAAATCATACCGATAAAAACTTCAGATCACGGCGCAAAAAATGAGTCCTCATACCGCCCCGTACGTGGAAAAATTAAAAAGTTATAGGGGTCAGAAGATGACATTTTTAAACGTATAAATTTTCCTGCATGTAGTTATGATTTTTTCAAGAAGTGCGACAAAATCAAACCTATATAAGTAGGGTATCATTTTAACCGTATGGACCTACAGAATAATGATAAGGTGTAATTTTTACCGAAATATGCACTGCGTAGAAACGGAAGCCCCCAAAAGTTACAAAATGGCGTTTTTTCTTCGATTTTGTCGCACAATGATTTTTTTTTCCGTTTTGCCGTGCATTTTTGGGTAAAATGACTAATGTCACTGCGCTGAAAAGTAGAATTGGCGACGCAAAAAATAAGCCATAATATGGATTTTTAGGTGGAAAATTGAAAGGGTTATGATTTTTAAAAGGTAAGGAGGAAAAAACGAAAGTGAAAAAACGGAAAAACCCTGAGTCCTTAAGGGGTTAAGTAGATAAAGTTGCGCTAAGTGATTTTTCCCCATCTTATAGGTGCCCATAGCTTTTAACTATTCGTACATTGTTATCCCTTTAGCATTCAGTGTTCCATTCTCTCTGAACAGAGCAGAATCCAGCTTAGATACATATTAGAGTAAGTGATACTTGGTCTGTATAAGGACCACAATGAACACCCATACAGAGTCTTATCAATGTTTTCTCTGCAGAAACAAAGAGAAGCCAGTCATCCAGAACATTACATGGTAGACAACTGTGTGTGGGCGAGATAGGCTCTTTCACTGAAACACTTTGAGTAAGAATGAAAAAGGATCTTTTGAAGATGCTACTTTCATACTTTTCACTGTTTTCTTAATATATTCATATGTTTCCAATGTTCTGTGGAAAAATGGAGGAAGTCGTGCAAGCTCGATTAGGTCATGAACACAGTTCTCACCTGTTGAAAACTTTCTGACACATTACCCATATTGCCCAATGATTTCATTTTATTCAGCGCATTTTAGGAAAGGTTTCTGTGAGTGTTTTTATAAATGAGGCCTCTAGTGTGCATCTAAATAGATGGGGTATTGACTGTATCCTACTGCAGATACACTGGCCTAGTCTGTGGACTCTTACATATCTAGTACAAGACACATGGCTGGATGAAGGAGGGTGGACTAGGTGGTCTTTTTCTGCCATCAATCGTCTGTGGTCGGAGTCATCAACCTATAATCTGTCATTGGGAATTTGTCCTATCTCCCTTATACAGTGGCCCCTCAAGTTACAATATTAATCGGTTCCAGGACGACCATTGTATGTTGAAACCATTGTATGTTGAGACCAGAACTCTATTCTGTTGGAAACCTGCTAATTGGTTCTAAAGGCACCAAAATGTCATCCAAACAAATGGGAAAAAGTGAGAATTAAAGAAAAATAAGTAGATAACTAATACAGATAAAGCAAATCCTTACATATAAAAGTAAGAAAGATCTGCTGGGAGCTGTAAATCACTGTTTGTGTCAGTGTTTCCCAAGAATGGAGCCCCCAGCTGTTGCAAAAGTACAACTCCCAGCATGCCCGGACAGCCTTCGGCTGTCCGGGCATGCTGGGAGTTGTAGTTTTGCAACAGCTGGGGGCACCCTGCTTGGGAAACACTGGTCTATGTAGAGGACAGGAGCTTCTTCAGGGTCCTGTACAGTACACAGTGTCCTAAAAAAGTAAAATGGAGCCACCCTCACCTGGTGTCCAGAGGAGCAGCTAACCCTGGCACAGGTAAAGAGTACAGAACATGTAATACCTCCCTGTACTGTAGGGGGCACTACCAGACAGGAATTCAGTGCATACACTTCAGTAATACAGGTAAAGAGTACAGAACATGTAATACCTTCCTGTACTGTAGGGGGCACTACCAGACAGGAATTCAGTGCATACACTTCAGTAATACAGGTAAAGAGTACAGAACATGTAATACCTCCCTGTACTGTAGGGGGCGCTACCAGACAGGAATTCAGTGCATACACTTCAGTAATACAGGTAAAGAGTACAGAACATGTAATACCTTCCTGTACTGTAGGGGGCACTACCAGACATCAGTCAGTGCATACGCTTCAGTAATACAGGGGTTTTACCAGTGAATGCCCATTCTGATTGGTCAGTTCTTCCAGCCATTGACAGGTTTCACAGATCTGGACTGTCAGTAGCATTGTATGTTGAGTCTGGTTTCAACTTACAATGGTCCAGAAAAGACAATTGTATGTTGAAACTATTGTATGTTGAGGCCATTGTAAGTTGAGGGATCACGGTACTGACATATCTGACATGAAATGAAAGGCCAACCATGTGCAGAAAGGGCTAGATCTATTAGCATTGAAGTCACTCTTGTCATATGCTTTGCTATACTTTGCTTTATAACAGCAGAGAAGACAGTTCTCTTCAATACGGAGAGATACAGTAAACAACAATATACTGAATGGCATACGTATACGTTTAGCTTTTTTCAGCAGGAGCCAAATGGACATATATGTCACTGTATGTCATTTCGGTAGCATCCATTGCAGCCTTCTGACATATACACCAAGAATCCTCCTCCCCACATCATATCATGGAAGGTTCAAACAATATGAGAACAGAATCTTACTGTGTGTTTATCTATTATAGCTCATAGAGGGAGGTTTGGGGCAGAACCCCCATCTTCTGTGTTGTATATATGCCCTAGTAGGGTATATAGATAGATAGTTATGGCAGGATCATTTATTTACTAATGTTACAATAAAGCTTAAAGGGGTACTCCGCCCCTAGACATCTTATCCCTTATCCAAAAGATAGGGGATAAGATGTCTGATCGCGGGGGTCCGGCCGCTCAAACCCCTCATTCCCCCCCCCCCCACCACCCCCGTGATCTCCGTGCAGGCAACCTGGCATGCTGAACATTATGGTTCAGGTGGCCATGGTCTTGGCATGCCACGCCCCCTCCATTCATGACTATGGGAGGGGGTGTATCAAAGCCCCCTCACAGACATGAATGAAGGGGGCGTGATGTCATGACCACGGCTGCCCAAATCCAGCGTTCTTAACATAATGTTCAGAATGCCGGGTTGCCTGCACGGAGATCGTGGCGGGGTCCCAGCAGCTAGACCCCCACGATCAGACTTCTTATGCCCTATCCTTTGGAAAAGGGATAAGATGTCTAGGGACAGAGTACCCCTTTAATCTACAAAAGCATTATAGCAAAGCATGTAGTATGTATACAGTTATACCAAATTCTAGAACACAAGAAACTCTTTGGGATATAATACTATATATGCCTATACACCTTCTGACTAAAATCTGTTCCAGCTAAGAGATTATAGGAGTTTATAGGCCTAATTTATACAAGTTTTTGGCATGAGGAATAGTAGATTAGATTGTTTTTGAGAAGCCAAGAGTTGAAAAAAGTCCCACATTTTTGCACAAACTTTGAAACTTTTCTAGGCTTTTTATAACCCTTTATCTTTAACCCTTTTGTGACAACAGGCTTTAAATCTAATGTTCCTCTTTGGTCTTGGAGAAAAATTGCCACTATTTTACCTTTTAATCTTCTTAACCACATGTTTGTTTCTCTTTTTTTATATTCTCTTCAACATTGATATGTACGGTATACAGTAATCCAAAGAGCTAACTGCAAAACACATGGGTGGTACATCCTTGTTGAATCACATCCTAGGTTAAATGGGTACTCCGCTGCTCCAGCATTCAGAACATTCTGTTCCGAACGCTTGGAGCGGGCGGTTGGGGGTCATGATGTCACATCATGCCCCCTCAATGCTAGTCTGTGAAAGGGGACGCCACGCCCCCTGCCATAGACTTGCATTGAGGGGCATGGTGCGATGTCACGAGGGGCGGGGCGGTGACATCACGACCCCCACCGTCCGCAATCAGCATTCTAAACAAATGCCGAGTCCTGCACAGAGATCGCGGGGTCCCAGCTGTGGGACCCCTGCAATCACACATCTTATCCCCTATCCTTTGGACAGGGGATAAGATGTCTAGGGGCAGAGTACCCCTTTAACTCCACAAACAATCAAACAAATCTGAAGTATTTACCATCAAATGTCCGTGTAGTTCAAGTTGTTCATACATACATACATAGGTGATGACTATTTTGCCATAACAGCGTCATCATAGCACAAGTCCATTATGTGCACCCCCACCACCTAAATACATCATACACAACTTTATTAAAAAGTGTCACAGAAAAGACAAAATAAAATAAAAGCATTACAATCATAAAACCGTGACAAAGATGGAAGCTAGCAACATACACATATCAATGTATCGTAATTTATCGATAATACTAGTAGATTCTCCTCACTTCACATGAAAACTTTGAGGTCACTTCTTTCATCCAGTTCACAGGGTCCTAGCGTTTCTGACTGAATTATCCATGATGACTCCCTTCTAAGTATCTCTGGGATGCCGCCACTTGACTAGGGAGCATACACACGTTGCAGTCCAAGAAATTACATATTGCTGACATCACCTCTGTGGCATTCAATAATATGTTTAATTGATCTTACCGATCCCCTGCCCATACTGATAGAGTGTACATTCTTAAAGGGTGGGCAAATCAATCAAATATCCAAAACATCACATTCTTTTATTCAGTATCGAGTATGAGCGCCACATGTAGAAATACACACACTTGGCATGCTAGCAATGAGGTTATTATTGGCTGTCTCGCTAAATGCACTTGGGCACACAAGTCATTAAAGGGGTACTCCACTGGAAAAAAAAATTTATATCAACTGGTGCCAGAAAGATAAACAGATATGTAAATTACTTCTATTTGAAAATCTTAATCCTTCCAGTACTTATCAGCCGCTGTTATGATCCGCAGGAAGTTCTTTTCTTTTTGAATTTGCTTTCTTCCTGACCACAGTGCTCTCTGCTGACACCTCTGTCCATTTTAGGAACTGTCCAGAGCAAGATAGGTTTTCTATATTTTCTCCTACTGTGGACAGTTCCTAAAATGGACAGAGGTGTCAGCAGAGAGCACTGTGGTCAGGCAGAAAGGAAAGAAAAAAAAAAGAACTTTCTGTGGATGATACAGCAGCTGATAAGTACTGGAAGGATTAATATTTTTTAATAAAAGTAATTTACAAATCTGTTAAACTTTCTGGCACCAGTTGATTAAAAAATATATATATTTTCCAGTGGAGTACCCCTTTAAGATTCGCTGCTGGTAGCCAGTCCAGAGACGCTGCAGGCCATGGTAGCACATTTAGGCTAAGTAGGCTGCTCACAGTAGCACAAGCAACATGCAGCCTGGCATTGTCATCTTAAAAAATGGCTCCCGGGACACCGGAGAAATGACCGCACCACTGTTTTCACTACAAAATGAATGCAACCCGAGCCGTTATTGTACCTGGAATGAGGACTAGAAGGAACAAGTAACCATACATAATACCACCCCACACGATAATCCCAGGAGTATGACCACTCTGATGTTCCCTTGGCCTCTTTATGAAGTGGTCAGTGTGGTCTCCAGACCAATCTCTCACCATCATTACATCCAAGACAAAAGGGGGATGAAGAGGATAGACCTCCATTCCAGCTTCCATTGACCTCTTTTTCTGCACCATGATAGCCTTTGAGGGTGGTGGCATAAAACCAATCGAACACTTGTAGCTAGACATCTAGCTCATAACCCAGTGTCCTGCAAGCACTGTCTGATTGTTTCTGTAGACACTGTTCAATGCCCTCGGCTTGATACTGTACGTGACGCCAATTTCACTTGTAGTACAGAATGGATGTCTATGTGCCATTCGTCTAATTTGACGATCCATCCATGTAAAGGTTAGGCTGTTGCTGTCATTTCAGTTTGTTGTTGGTTTCCCAACCACTAGGACATGCAACAATGGACAGTTCTGACATTTCTCCTACGCACTTAGAAATCTGCCCTCTAAGTTTGTAACAAATAGCATTAACTATTTACAAACTTAGAGGTCAGATTGTCTGCCATATAGGCAGACAGCTGAGGAAGGCTCCCACGCTGAAACGTGTCCTTGTCCTACACTATTTCATAATAAACCTTCACTGTGCATTACTGGTGAGTGCTGGGTATCATCTTCCTTCTACCTGTGGCTTTACCATACCTCGTGCACCACCGCAGATTCCACAGAAGTGCCGACATATCCCTATATTGAACATACAGTTGTGCAATGACATGGAGACCATTCAGATAAATAACTGACCATATAATACATCAATGGGCCAGGAACCCTCCACCTTGATATCCATATGCCCTAAAAGATGTTTTTTTAGAGTGTTTTTCCACAGGATTTGTCCACTTTGCATTTTCTTCGGGAACTCTACAGCATACACACATGTAAATCCACGGATTGTAAGTGCATAAACACAATTACATCTAAAGCAGCAAATCTTTATTATTTGGTGCATATTTTCTGCTGCAGATTTTCATGCGTGTATGATGCAGATTTTTCACTGACAATTCACAGCAGTCCCATCCTGCATGAGAATATCCTTAAACAATCCCTTGTAGCTCTCTTTTCACTGTATATCTAATTCTGTAGTTGCTAAGATAAGTCCTTGCCCCTTGTATGGTTGATCTGATTTCCCTATCTCCGGTGCACACCCACTAACCAAATGCATTTATTATGTTCTAACATGAAGAATCATGAAAATCTACGCCTTTCAGATATAGGCCAAATGTGGCTCTCCTGTTCTTTTGGCTGAGATGACGTATCTACTGCACCAAAATAGAAAAATGCTTGTGAAACAGAACAAAACATTCAGTATATTTAATTATACTCCATGGCCAGCTAGCTCCATAGGGATGCTATAATGTTTTTACTGTAGCAGCTGAAATAGATGTGGCCATTACTAACTCTCTTGTGAGTCAACAAACAGCATTATTGGGCTTGCGATGCCCTTGAAATCTGGTCCTATAGCTCATTAGCCATGTCACTGATATGTGAGTACATCGCCATATCATGAATGGAGGAAAGTGCCTAAAACTGGCATTTGTGTCAGTGACTGGCACAACCAAATTTGTCTATGATTCATAAAATTTTAAGAAAAATAATACAGCCTCCTTAGTCCCTTAAACAACAACAAAAAACGTGGTCTCAAATGGCTGGAGGTGCTGAACCCCAAATGCAGTTGTGCATTTATACTGGGGGAGCAAATCCTGCCCTTGTAGTCCGTTGCTAGGGGGCGATCATCAGCATAAAAATGCATACAATGGAGGATGCCTGCAGCGGACTACAAGTGCCACAATAGAATCCTACACCAGATAGACGGTGTGGATGTGTAACAATTAGAATAATACAATACAGAAATTTAGGTACACTACTGTGGTAGATGTATACAATGATATTGGCTATCCCTCAACACTGATGTCAAAATTGAGACATTTGCCAGTGTATCCTTATATTAAGGACACACCAGAGCCCGCACACCAACGCCAAGGTTTCTCAAATGGCGGAGTTATACTTGGAGGTGTGTAAACTCCATATGTTAATGCGCCTTGAACATTTTCCAGGCAGCATTAGGGTTGCACCTGTGAGGCCATGCACCTATATCAGCCAACTTGGGTGGGGCTTGTAGCCTGTCTCTCCCTCCTCCCATTGTATGTGTGCTCAGTCACGCTGGAGGGAACTGGGAGCAGGCTGCATGTCGGCCTAGTGCTGCTGTAATTGCCCACTGGCCCCTGGTTTATGCTTATTACGCACAGGTAGGTTAGCGTTAGGTCCTGCGCCATTTGAGAAACCTTGGCGTTGGTGTGCGGGCTCTGGTATGTCCTTCATATAAAGATACACTGGCGAATGTCTCAATTTTAACATGAGTGTTGAGGGATTAGCCAATGTCATTGTACTCCTTAGTCCCTTGTAACACAAGTCACCTGTAAAGATAGGCGGCACAGCAATACATTTGAACATATAAAATATTTTTTACTGCACTCTATGCAGTTTATTATGGTAGAAGACACACAGTTCTGTGCTTCGGTAGCATTAAATGCTCACTGTTGCTTCAACAAACTTTACGTATATCAAACTTTCACTCTAGAAAAAAAACAGCTCAATGAACTAGCAGCTCTGTAAGGGAATAAGTGGAGAGTGGTGAAAGCTAGAAACAAACAGAAACCACAAAGAGAGTACACAGAACATACTGTATTAGATATCACTGTAGGGCTTGATTCACAGATTAGACACAGCTCTGTAATGTCCTCCATGCTGCTGCTTCTTCTTATAACTCCTCTATATGTGTGCAGTATATGGAGACTCCACTAGCTCAGGAACAGCTGAAAATTAGAAATGAAGCCACCAGAGCACAAATCTGGTAACAAATGCCATATAAAAGGTAAATGAGTAAAAATAATGCAACTTCTCAAGTACACACACTTTATAGCATATCATAAAAGGTCACCAGACATGACAACTCCAGAGAGATGAAATGATTAGCAAATAAATTCCATATCCAAAGATATTTTTTTGTGTAAAAAGGGTAACATGAAGCCGAGACTGCTGAGCTGCATTTGTGATGTCCTGGCCAGAAAGGAAGGGGGAGTGAGCAGAGACTGCAAAGCTGCAAAGGTGACATGAAGGAGGAAAGGACAGGAATACACTAGGGTGAGTATGCTGGGAATTACACTGGGAATTACAGAAAGGCTATATTATTTACAATGTAACAACTGTGGGATTATTTACATAATATTTTAGAATACTCTGTTAAGAACAATGGAGATCCTTGCTCGAAGAGCTTACATTCTTCTTTTACATGCAGTTGAACACTTAA
This sequence comes from Hyla sarda, assembly GCF_029499605.1. Classification (NCBI taxonomy): domain Eukaryota; kingdom Metazoa; phylum Chordata; class Amphibia; order Anura; family Hylidae; genus Hyla; species Hyla sarda. The sequence goes on from NC_079190.1 coordinate 96,498,909, forward strand.
ATGCACCCCCGCCTATCAATAGAAGAGAAGTTACTTCAGCTCTCTGCTAGTAAGTCCTACATGTCTCACGTCTATCTGTTTACTGCTAAGGTAAACTAGAGACAGACTCTCTAAACCCTGCCCGAAACTGCTTAAATGGGCACTCTCATTAAAACAATTTTTTGCTATTGCACTCCTAATGGTAAATACAAAATATTTCTAATATACTTTGTTTAAAAAATGAAGTTTTCTATCTTTTATTTGTGCTTAAAAAAGCTCAAGAGCAAATTTTCCCCCAACTCACACACAGACTTTGGACCGATGCCCAAACACAGGAAGTGTAGCCTGGAGTGCTGAGGGGGTGTGTCCAACCAACAGCATATGGCAGTTAAGTGTGAGAGGAACTATGATTGGATGAGGCTGGAACCCCCCCCCCCCCCCTCAGCACTCCAGGCTGCACTTTCTGTGTTTGGACTTCGGTCCAAAGTCTGTGTATGAGTTAGGGGGAAATGTGCTCTTGAGCTTTTTAAGCACAAATAAAACATAGAAAACTTCATTTTTTTTATTTACCAATAGCAAAAATTAGTTATAATGAGAGTTACCCTTTAAACCCCACCCACCAGGTGGTTGGCCATGACCCTTTCCAGGGCTGTTGTCAACTTTGGCTAAGCTCAGTAGTGCTTCCTGGTTACCTACCATCTATAGTGTGGATGTATTCCAGGACTACAACTCCTAGCATGCACATGGTCGGGGTTGTAGTCATATAACAGCGCAAACATAAAGTACTGTTTATTTGTTTATTTGACAATATAAGTGACTAAAAGATACTGCAGTGGTTGCAGATACCACCAACTATATATATATATATATATATATATATATATATATATATATATGCACTTGCATGGGGAAACATACAAACTCTCTAGCAATTACATGGGTAAATCATACAAATACAATGCAGATGTTGCCTTTGGTGCCATTTGAACACCAGTGCAGCAAGAGAACAGCACTAACCACTGAGCTACCAGGGAGCAGCATGTAGGAGAGTAGCCTGGAGAACCCTGGAGACTGCTTGAGACTGGAGCAGTGTTGTCAAACCTTTTGGCATCTCTTTGGTAAACTGCTAAAATGTTCCTTGTATAAATAATACACCAAAGTTGCATAAGTAAGAAAGAATGTTTTGATAGAATTGGGTATCTGAGTGGAATGATGAACAGATGTTGGATAAACTGACACTGATATTAAGGTTTTTATTGGCATACCTGCGTTCTAGAAAAACAGTCTTTGTGGAGGACATACAGTCATGGCCGTAAATGTTGGCACCCCTGAAATTTTTCACAGAAAAGGATTGCAGTAACATATGTTTTGCTATACACATGTTTATTCCCTTTGTGTGTGTTGGAACGAAACCAAAAAAAGGGAGGAAAAAAGGCAAATTGGACATAATGTCACACCAAACCCCAAAAATGGGCTGGACAAAATTATTGGCACCCTTTTAAAATTGTGGAAAAATAAGATTGTTTCAAGCATGTGATGTTCCATTAAACTCACCTGGGGCAAGTAACAGGGGTGGGCAATATAAATATCACACCTGAAAGCAGATAAAAAGGAGAGAAGTTCACTTAGTATTTGCATTATGTGTCTGTGTGCCACACTAAGCATGGACAACAGAAAGAGGAGAAGAAAACTGTCTGAGAACCAAAATTGTGCCAAAATATCAACAATCTCAAGGTTACAAGTCCATTTCCAGACATCTAGAATTGCCTTTGTCCACAGTGCGCAACATTATCAAGAAGTTTGCAACCCATGGCACTGTAGCTAATCTCCCTGGGCGTGGACAGAAGAGAAAAATTGATTCAAGGTGTCAACGCAGAATAGTCCAGATGGTGGATAAGCAGCCCCAAACAAGTTCCAAAGATATTCAAGCTGCAGGCTCAGGGAGCATCAGTGTCAGCGCAAACTATCCATCGACATTTAAATGAAATGAAACACTAGGAGACACAGGAGGACCCCACTGCTGACACAGAGACAAAAAAAAAGCAAGACTAAATTTTGCCAAAATGAATTTGAGTGAGCCAAACTCCTTCTGGGAAAATGTCTTGTGGTCAGATGAGATAAAGATAGAGCTTTTTGGTAAAGCACATCATTCTACTGTTTACCAAAAAGGGAATGAGGCCTACAAAGGAAAGAACACAGTACCTACAGTGAAATATGGATAATGATCAATGATGTTTTGGGGTTGCTTTGCTGCCTCTGGCACTGGGGGCCTTGAATGTGTGTAAGGCATCATGAAATCCACCCCCAAATGACCCCAAACATAAGTCAAAAAGCACCCAGAAATGGATGGAAACAAAGCGCTGGAGAGTTCTGAAGTGGCCATCAATGAGTCCAGCTGTAAATCCCATTGAACACCTGTGGAGAGATCCTAAAATTGTTGTTGGGAAAAGGCGCCCTTCCAATAAGAGAGACCTGGAGCAGTTTGCAAAGGAAGAGTGGGCCAACATTTCGGCTGAGAGGTGTAAGAAGCTTATTGATGGTTATAGGAAGCGACTGATTTCAGTTATTTTTTCCAAAGGGTGTGCAACCAAATATTAAGTTAAGGGTGCAAATAATTTTGTCCAGACCATTTTTGCAGTTTGTTGTGACATTATGTCCAATTTGCTTTTTTTCCTCCCTTTATTGGTTTAGATCCAATACACACAAAGGGAATAAACATGTGTATAGCAAAACATCAAAACGTGTTACTGCAATCCCTTTCCGTGAAAAATACTTCATTTTCTTGAAAAAAATCAGGGGTGCCAACATTTACGGCCATGACTGTATATTGTTGTACAAAAACTTAGTTCAGGCCTTAGGATGAAATGCCCTCTGGTGGTTGAAGGAGACATGTGCATAGATATAGCACTTCAATTATTGCCATAGTCCTGGTATTCTGTATAGAACAATAATTTATTACTTTAAGGATTAGAGGAGAACAATACAAAAGCAACCGTACCACAATATAAAGATCTGCCTTTCAGTTGATAAGTTACTGAAACCATGTGGAAATGTATCTACCTGCGCTTTATGGTGAAAGAATGACTCTAGCATTGTCATACAGTATATCCAAAATAAAAAAATACTACTGTATATACTCGAGTATAAGCTGAGATTTTCAGCACGATTTTTCTTGCTGAAAACGCCCCCCCCTGGCTTATACTTGAGTGAACTCTCCGCCTGTCAATCCCTTTCAGTGGTCTTCAACCTGCGGACCTCCAGGTGTTGCAAAACTACTCACCTCCCCTCGGTGGGAAGTAAGGGTCCCTGTGCATGAACGTCCCTGTGCGTCGTCGTCAAGGCAACGTCACTAGTCCGGGGCCGGCCCAGAGAGGATCAGCCACCAATTGTGCAAGTTCTCCCACCTAAAAAGATGATAGAGGCCTGTAATTTTCATCATAGGTATACCTCAACTATGAGAGACATAATGAGAAAAATCCATAAAATCACATTGTCTGATTTTTAAAGAATTTATTGGCAAATTATTGTGGAAAATAAGTATTTGGTCAATAACAAAAGTTCATCTCAATACTTTATTATATATCCTTTGTTGGAAATGACAAAGGTCAAACATTTTCTGTAAGTCTTCACAAGGTTTTCACACACTGTTGCTGGTATTTTGGCCCATTCTTCCATGCAGATCTCCTCTAGAGCAGCTCCTTCGTTGCTCGGGCGCTGTGTTTGGGATCATTGTCATGCTGAAAGACCCAGCCTTTCATCTTCAATGCCCTTGCTGATGGAAGGAGCTTTTCACTCAAAATCTCACAATACATGGCCCCATTCATTCTTTCCTTTACACGGATCAGTCGTTCTGGTCCCCAAAGCATGATATTCCCACCCCCATGCTTCACAGTAGGTATGGTGTTCTTTGGATGCAACTCAGCAGTCTTTCTCCTGCAAACACGATAAGTTGAGTTTTTTACCAAAAATATTCTACGTTGGTTTCATCTGACCATATGACATTCTCCCAATACTCTTCTGAATGATCCAAATGCTCTCTAGCAAACTTCAGACAGGCCTGGACATGTACTGGCTTAAGCAGGGGGACACGTCTGGCACTGCATGATTTGAATCCCTGGTGGCGAAGTGTGTTACTGATAGTAGCTTTTGTTACTTTGTTCCCAGCTCTCTGCAGGTCATTCACTAGGTCCCCCCATGTGGTTCTGGGATTTTTGCTCACCGTTCATGTGATCATTTTGACACCACGGGGTAAGATCTGGTATGGAGCCCCAGATCGAGGGAGATTATCAGTGGTCTTGTATGTCTTCCATTTTCTAATAATGACTCCCACAGTTGATTTCTTCACACCAAGCTGCTTTCCTATTGCAGATTCAGTCTTCCCAGCCTGGTTCAGGTCTACAATGTTGTTTCTGGTGTCCTTTGACAGCTCTTTGGTTTTGGCCATAGTGGAGTTTGGAGTGTGACTGTCTGAGGTTGTGGACAGGTGTCTTTTATACTGATAACAAGTTCAAACAGGAGCCATCAATACAGGTAATGAGTGGAGGACAGAGGAGACTCTTAAAGAAGAAGTTACAGGTCTGTGAGAGCCAGAAATCTTGCTTGTTTTTAGGTGACCAAATACTTATGGTCCGCCATAATTTGCAAAAAAAATTATTAAAAAAATCAGACAATGTGATTTTAAGGATTTCTTTTCTCATTATGTCTCCCATAGTTGAGGTATACCTATGATGAAAATTACAGGCCTCACTCATCTTTTTAAGTGGGAGAACTTGCACAATTTGTAGTGACTAAATACTTTTTTGCCCCACTGTATATGAGCTGGATGTTGTTGTTTGTGGATTCAGATAATGTCAGTGGGGGTAAGAAACATAAGCTATGGTGTCTTGGACCACAACATTTATTCAGCTCTTAGACCAGACAACTAAATAAATAGAGATTTTAAACCAGATGCCAAAATTATATCAAAATTAAGACCAGATGTCTAAACATATAAGACTAGACCAGACTCCCGAAATAAACCACACCTTAGACTAGATTCAAAAAGAAACCAGACACCCAGTCCATACCCTCAGACCCCAGATCAGACCTGGGACCATAAATAATGAAATAAATCAAACCCCAGATCAGACCTGAGACCATACCAAAATGAATAAATAATACCTCAGGTCATTTATTTGCTCCTCCTTGCATTTAAAGGGGTTATCCACCATAAGGTGATTTTAGTACGTACCTGGCAGACAGTAATGGACATGCTTAGGAAGGATCTGCGCTTGTCGTTGGGCTAAATGGCTATGTCATGAGATTACCATAACACTGTGGCTATCTTTTTGTGAGCTTGTATTTCCTGTTTGATTTTTCATATTTTTTTTAACTACAAATCCCAGAATTCAATTTTCCTCCTTCCCACACATCAGCCACCCCACCGATTGAAACATAAATGAGCTGCATCCATTCAAAAGACCTGTGGTTTTCAATCAGGGTGCCTTCAGCTGTTGCATTAGTTGCAGATTGATCCCTCCACCCATTGAAGCAGACAGGCTCCCTGTCATCAGCTGACTAGTGAGTCAGGTCTCGGCCGCATTGCAAGCTGGGAAAAATCTGAGACAACAGTCATTTTGTATGCTGGTAAAAATAAATAGTGGGGTGAAAATCACAGAAGAATTGTGAGAAAACCGTCACACACAGGTACAGACACTATATTATGAACTACACTGACTTTACAGCCCCTGTAGCATAGTCAAATAAAAAAAAATCCTTTAAGTCCTTTTCCTTTGGATGCTCCTGCACTAAATCCTAATTCTGGCCACCTTCTGGATTTTGTGTATGCTAATGCAAACTACGTCTTGTCTTGGTGCTGTTTGGCTGGAGGAAAGTAGTAAGGATGCAGTTGGAATTATGTATTGGATTTGATCAAATACAATAGGTAATGGGCCATATTAAAATAAAACCTTCATAGGAATCCCATTCTAGGCCAATAGTATGAACTTTGGTTAAGAGCAGAAGGTAATTTTTCAAATCCATTTAGGTAATTCACATTGAAAACTGTAATTCAGAACCTTGACTAAAACCTTTGGGGTAGACGTTTACATTTGCTTTCCTTACATTCGCTATATTGTTCACCACATTTCATTTGGAAGAGAAAGAAGCTTGATGGACTGGTCTAGGAATAGCTCAGCCAGTATCCCGCCGAGAATATCCTTCACTTAGCAGAAAAGGAGTGAATGACCAGCTGACTGCTGAATATATCTAACCCAGTATAGTGCTGGCCCTTCATAGCATTAGTCATGAGCTTCTAAGAATATACATCCAGGCCTTTCTTGGAAGCAGTTTTTAACCCATCACATCTAGCAGCACCTTTACCGGTAGAGAAGTTTTCCATGTAAACATCAAACGTGCATGAATCAGCTTTTCAAATGCTAGTTATAAGATGAGGTCACCATGAGAAGGTCTTCTTGTAAGTTGTGGTTTTGGCTCATTTTGGTTCTTTTTCTTTATGGCAAGGAGATAATTTTGCCAAGCTTTAATGGGATACTCCACCTCTAGACCCCTTATCCCCATATCCAAAGGATAGGGGATAAGATGTCTGATTGCGGGGTCCTGCCGCTGGGGACCCCCGCGATCTCAGCTGGGGCACCCCAGACATCCGGTGCACAGAGCGAAGTTTGCTCCATGCCGGATGACTGGCGATGCAGGGCAGAAGCTTGTGACATCATGTCACGCTCGTGATGTCACGGCCATGCCCCCTCTATGCAAGTCTATGCACGCCCCCTCCCATAGACTTGCATTGTTGGGGCGTGTCCGTGACATCACAAACTATCCTCCAGCACTGCAACCGACGCTCTAAACGAACACCAGGTGCAGCAGAGATATCCTTTGGATAGGGGATAAGGTGTCTAGGGGTGGAGTATCCCTTTAAGGGAAGTAAGTTCATGTAATAAACCTCTGTGCACCCAGTGCCAGGTGAAGACCAGGTTACACCCCATAAATCCAAATAGGAAAAAGTGGAGGCCACAGCACAGTTACCATTCTCCATTCTTACATAGTTTATTGGACCTAGCAAAAAGGCAGACGTTTGAACTCTACACAAGTCTTTTTCAAGCAATGACCCAGAGCAAATTGCGGGAAGACACACATACAAGATAAGTGACATAATAAAACCTACCACTCAATAATAAACCAGTGCAAATTACAATTAAATACAAGTTATATGAATCCATAATAATCACTACTATAAAGGTTTCTGAAAAAACAGACATCCCATAAACCATACAGTAGATCACAGTTGTACATGTACAGAAATATGCATAACTAAGCTAATCAAAGACGGAGGCGTGCTTTTTCCTGGATAGAGGACTTTAACAATGCACGTGCACATTTTTATAGATTTCTTTTTTAAACACCACTGACACATAGGGAAGGTTGTTACTCATGTTTAGGAAAAGAGAGGAGGAGCTGAAGAAACTGGAATAACATTGGAAACTTCTCTGGACCAGGTGGTTGGGGATTTTCATTAGTATAGGCGAGGGGGAGTAACTGTACAAAAGATTAATTTGCACCCAACCTCTTGGTTGTGATGTATTTTTATTGCACTCTTTTTATCTTTTAAACATCACTTGGAAGATTGAAAAGGCTTCATTAAAGGGGTACTCTGGTCAATTTTTTTTAATCAACTGGTGCCAGAAAGTTAAACAGATTTGTAAATTACTTCTATTAAAAAATCTTAATCCTTCCAGTACTTATTAGCTGCTAAATACTTCAGAGGAAATTCTTTTCTATTTGGAACACAGTGCTCTCTGCTGACATCATGACCACAGGGCTCTCTGCTGACATCTGTTCACTTTAGGAACTTTCCAGAGCAGCATATGTTTTCTATGGGGATTTTCTCCTACTCTGGATGTCAGCAGAGAGCACTGTACTTGTGATGTCAGCAGAGAGCTCTGTGTTCCAAAAAGAAAAAAAATTTCCTCTGTAGTATTCAGCAGCTAATAAGTACTGGAAGGATTAATATTTTTTAATGGAAGTAATTTACAAATCTGTTTAACTTTCTGGCACCAGTTGATTAAGTAAAATAAAAAAAAGTTTTCCACTGGAGTATCCCTTTAAAGTGCTGCAACATTTGGCTTCCCCATACTCGGAACAAAACAGCAATCGCCAATGGCAAACGATCATACGCTATAAACTAAATTAAATACACAGCGAAACAGCGTATATGGATCAGTATATCAAAAAAGCTTTATTGAACATGAATACAAATAGACATTTAAAATCACATAAAAATTACAAACATGATGTATATGACCCTTGTAGTGGGCATATCCAACCAGGGACAAAGAGAAAAGGGGGTCAAGATAGTGTACAGCAGCAAATTCTGGCATTGTATTGAACCAATGTATTGTAAAAATTAGACACTGAGGTGCAATAAACAGTAGGCACCTATAATAGGTTCTCCTCTATTGTAATAAAGTACCTAGTGGAGACAGTAGTTGGACCTCCTGCACCCGGCGTTTCGTCACTAGACTTCTTCCGGGGTGTGGAAGAAGTCTGGTGACAAAAACATCGGGTGCAGGAGGTCCAACTACTGTCTCCACTAGGCAAGTTATTATTACACATTCTTATTTTTAGTGTTAGGCAGCGGCCTTTGTCCCTATTGGCACTTTATTACAATAGAGGAGAACCTATTAAAGTTGCCTACTGCTTATTGCACCTCAGTGTCTAATTTTTTACAATACATTGCTTCAATACATGGCCAGAATTTGCTGCTGTACACTATCTTTCCCCATACTCGGACATGAAGCAAGATGGCAATGAAGAAAATGTTTTGATCCATTATTTTTGTAGAATTCTTAGCTTTTTTTTTATGTTCATAGAGGTCAGCTTCCTTTCTTGGTCTTATTAGGTGGTCCGCATTTCTGCCTGATTGATCATTTTTTATATGTAACCGGTTCTTCTAGGGATTGTATTTCAATTAATTACCTTGGCAGTCCTATGCCTTTCCTTTGATTGGCCAAACAGGTTTAGACTCCGCCCATGCACTGTGGTAGGTCAGGTAGGAGCTTTTAAGCCTTACCATTGGTCAGCATAGGGACTAATTGTTTGCTTTTTATAATTCTGCGCAGCGAGGGATGAGCACACTGTTACATAGTACATAGTTACATAGTTACATAGTTAGTATGGTTGAAAAAAGACATACGTCCATCAAGTCCAACCAGGGGATTGAAGGGAAGGATGTAAGGGAATAAGGGAAAGGGATGTAGTTTTATAATTCTGCATAAGCATTAATGTTATTTTGTTCCAGGAATGTATCTAACCCTGCTTAAAAGCTGTTAATTGTTCCTGCTGTGACCAGTTCCTGAGGTAGACCGTTCCATAAATTCACAGTCCTCATGGTAAAGAAGGCGTGCCGCCCCTTTAGACTAAACCTTTTCTTCTCCAGACGGAGGGAGTGCCCCCTCGTCCTTTGGGGGGGTTTAACCTGGAACAATTTTTCTCCATATTTTTTGTATGGGCCATTTATATACTTATATACGTTTATCATATCCCCCCTTAAACGTCTCTTCTCAAGACTAAACAATTGTAACTCCTTTAATCGCTCCTCATAGCTAAGATGTTCCATGCCCCATATTAGTTTAGTCGCGCGTCTCTGCACCCTTTCCAACTCCGCAGTGTCCCTTTTATGAACAGGCGACCAAAACTGAACAGCATATTCCAGGTGAGGCCGTACCAATGCTTTATAAAGGGGGAGTATTATGTCCCTGCCCCTCGAGTCCATGCCTCTTTTTATACATGACAATATCCTGCCGGCTTTGGAAGCAGCAGCCTGACATTGCATGCTATTTTGTAGTCTGTGATCTACAAGTACACCCAGATCCTTCTCTACCAGTGACTCTGCCAGTTTAATCCCCCCTAAGACATACGACGCATGCAGGTTATTAGTACCCAGATGCATAACTTTACATTTATCCACATTGAACCTCATTTGCCAAGTGGATGCCCAGACACTTAGTCTATCCAAGTCATCTTGTAACTTATGCACATCCTCTATAGACTGTACCGTGCTACAAAGCTTGGTGTCATCTGCAAAGATAGAAACAGAGCTGTTAATACCATTCTCTATATCATTGATAAATAAATTAAACAGCAGCGGGCCCAGTACTGAACCTTGGGGTACACCACTAATAACCGGGGACCAATCAGAGTACGAATCATTTACCACCACTCTCTGGGTACGATCCATGAGCCAGTGTTCAATCCAGTTACAAACTAAAGTTTCCAAGCCCAAGGACCTTAACTTACCTGTCAGATGTCTGTGAGGGACAATATCAAACGCTTTGGCAAAATCCAGAAACACTATATCCACAGCCATTCCTCTGTCAAGGCTTCTACTCACCTCTTCATAAAAGCAAATTAGATTGGTTTGACAACTTCTATCCTTAGTAAACCCATGCTGGCTATCACTTATAATACAATTATCCCCTATGTATTCCTGTATGTAATCCCTTATAAGTCCTTCAAACAGTTTACCCACAATGCACGTTAGACTTACCGGTCTATAATTGCCTGGCGAAGACCTAGAGCCCTTCTTGAAGATTGGTACCACATTAGCCTTGCGCCAGTCCCTTGGCACAATACCAGACACCAGAGAATATCTAAATATCATGAACAAGGGTACAGATATTACTGAACTTACCTCTCTAAGAACTCTTGGGTGTAGTCCATCCGGCCCTGGAGATTTGCTTACATTTACTTTACTTAACTTACTGTTACGCCGAGCGCTCCGGGTCCCCGCTCCTCCCCGGAGCGCTCGCTACACTCTCGCTACTGCAGCGCTCCGGTCAGATCCACTGACCCGGTGCGCTGCGATACCGCCTCCAGCCGGGATGCGATTCGCGATGCGGGTGGCGCCCGCTCGCGATGCGCACCCCGGCTCCCGTACCTGACTCGCTCTCCGTCGGTCCTGTCCCGGCGCGCGCGGCCCCGCTCCCTAGGGCGCGCGCGCCGGGTCTCTGCGATTTAAAGGGCCACTGCGCCGCTGATTGGCGCAAGTGGTTCTAATTAGTGTGTTCACCTGTGCACTCCCTATGTATACCTCACTTCCCCTGCACTCCCTCGCCGGATCTTGTTGCCATTGTGCCAGTGAAAGCGTTTCCTTGTGTGTTCCTAGCCTGTGTTCCAGACCTCCTGCCGTTGCCCCTGACTACGATCCTTGCTGCCTGCCCCGACCTTCTGCTACGTCCGACCTTGCTTCTGTCTACTCCCTTGTACCGCGCCTATCTTCAGCAGTCAGAGAGGTTGAGCCGTTGCTAGTGGATACGACCTGGTCACTACCGCCGCAGCAAGACCATCCCGCTTTGCGGCGGGCTCTGGTGAAAACCAGTAGTGACTTAGAACCGGTCCACTAGCACGGTCCACGCCAATCCCTCTCTGGCACAGAGGATCCACCTCCTGCCAGCCGGCATCGTGACAGTAGATCCGGCCATGGATCCCGCTGAAGTCCCTCTGCCAGTTGTCGCCGACCTCACCACGGTGGTCGCCCAGCAGTCACAACAGATAGCGCAACAAGGCCACCAGCTGTCTCAACTGACCGTGATGCTACAGCAGCTACTACCACAGCTTCAGCAATCATCTCCTCCGTCAGCTCCTGCACCTCCTCCGCAGCGAGTGGCCGCTTCAGGCCTACGACTATCCTTGCCGGATAAATTTGATGGGGACTCTAAATTTTGCCGTGGCTTTCTTTCTCAATGTTCCCTGCACTTGGAGATGATGTCGGACCAGTTTCCTACTGAAAGGTCTAAGGTGGCTTTCGTAGTCAGCCTTCTGTCTGGAAAAGCTCTGTCATGGGCCACACCGCTCTGGGACCGCAATGACCCCGTCACTGCCTCTGTACACTCCTTCTTCTCGGAAATTCGAAGTGTCTTTGAGGAACCTGCCCGAGCCTCTTCTGCTGAGACTGCCCTGTTGAACCTGGTCCAGGGTAATTCTTCCGTTGGCGAGTACGCCGTACAATTCCGTACTCTTGCTTCTGAACTATCCTGGAATAATGAGGCCCTCTGCGCGACCTTTAAAAAAGGCCTATCCAGCAACATTAAAGATGTTCTGGCCGCACGAGAAATCCCTGCTAACCTACATGAACTCATTCATCTAGCCACTCGCATTGACATGCGTTTTTCCGAAAGGCGTCAGGAGCTCCGCCAGGATATGGACTTTGTTCGCACGAGGCGTTTTTTCTCCCCGGCTCCTCTCTCCTCTGGTCCCCTGCAATCCGTTCCTGTGCCTCCCGCCGTGGAGGCTATGCAGGTCGACCGGTCTCGCCTGACACCTCAAGAGAGGACACGACGCCGCATGGAGAATCTCTGCCTGTACTGTGCCGGTACCGAACACTTCCTGAAGGATTGTCCTATCCGTCCTCCCCGCCTGGAAAGACGTACGCTGACTCCGCACAAAGGTGAGACAGTCCTTGATGTCAACTCTGCTTCTCCACGTCTTACTGTGCCTGTGCGGATATCTGCCTCTACCTTCTCCTTCTCTACCATGGCCTTCTTGGATTCCGGATCTGCAGGAAATTTTATTTTGGCCTCTCTCATCAACAGGTTCAACATCCCGGTGACCAGTCTCGCCAGACCCCTCTACATCAATTGTGTTAACAATGAAAGATTGGACTGTACCATACGTTTCCGCACGGAGCCCCTCCTAATGTGCATCGGACCTCATCACGAGAAAATTGAGTTTTTGGTCCTCCCCAATTGCACTTCCGAAATTCTCCTCGGACTACCCTGGCTTCAACACCATTCCCCAACCCTGGATTGGTCCACTGGGGAGATCAAGAGTTGGGGTTCCTCTTGTTTCAAGGACTGCCTTAAACCGGTTCCCAGTTCTCCTTGCCGTGACCCTGTGGTTCCCCCTGTAACCGGTCTCCCTAAGGCCTATATGGACTTTGCGGATGTTTTTTGCAAAAAACAAGCTGAGACTCTACCTCCTCACAGGCCTTATGACTGTCCTATTGACCTCCTCCCGGGCACTACTCCACCCCGGGGCAGAATTTATCCTCTCTCTGCCCCAGAGACTCTTGCTATGTCTGAGTACATCCAGGAAAATTTAAAAAAGGGCTTTATCCGCAAATCCTCCTCTCCTGCCGGAGCCGGATTTTTCTTTGTGTCCAAAAAAGATGGCTCCCTACGTCCTTGCATTGACTACCGCGGTCTTAATAAAATCACGGTAAAGAACCGCTACCCCCTACCTCTCATCTCTGAACTCTTTGATCGCCTCCAAGGTGCCCACATCTTTACCAAACTGGACTTAAGAGGTGCTTATAATCTCATCCGCATCAGAGAGGGGGATGAATGGAAAACGGCAATCAACTTTATGCCAAAATGGAGAAATGTCTGTTTGAATGTCAATCTCTTCCTTTCCTAGGATACTTGGTCTCTGGCCAGGGACTACAAATGGATCCAGACAAACTCTCTGCCGTCTTAGATTGGCCACGCCCCTCCGGACTCCGTGCTATCCAAAGTTTTTTGGGGTTCGCCAATTATTACAGACAATTTATTCCACATTTTTCTACCATTGTGGCTCCTATCGTGGCTTTAACCAAAAAGAATGCCAATCCTAAGTCATGGCCTCCTCAAGCGGAAGACGCCTTTAAACAGCTCAAGTCTGCCTTTTCTTCGGCTCCCGTGCTCTCCAGACCTGACCCATCTAAACCCTTCCTATTGGAGGTTGATGCCTCCTCAGTAGGAGCTGGAGCGGTCCTTCTACAAAAAAATTCTTCCGGGCATGCTGTTACTTGTGGTTTTTTTTCTAGGACCTTCTCTCCGGCGGAGAGGAACTACTCCATCGGGGATCGGGAGCTACTAGCCATTAAATTAGCACTTGAGGAATGGAGGCATCTGCTGGAGGGATCAAGATTTCCAGTTATTATTTACACCGATCACAAGAACCTCTCCTATCTCCAGTCTGCCCAACGGCTGAATCCTCGCCAGGCCAGGTGGTCTCTGTTCTTTGCCCGATTTAATTTTGAAATTCACTTTCGGCCTGCCGATAAGAACATTAGGGCCGATGCTCTCTCTCGTTCCTCGGATGCCTCGGAAGTAGAGCTCTCTCCGCAACACATCATTCCTCCTGACTGCCTGATCTCCACTTCTCCAGCCTCCATCAGGCAAACTCCTCCAGGGAAGACCTTCGTCTCTCCACGCCAACGCCTCGGAATCCTCAAATGGGGTCATTCCTCCCATCTCGCAGGTCATGCGGGCATCAAGAAATCCATGCAACTCATCTCTCGTTTCTATTGGTGGCCGACTCTGGAGACGGATGTTGTGGATTTTGTGCGAGCCTGCACTGTCTGTGCCCGGGATAAGACTCCTCGCCAGAAGCCCGCTGGTCTTCTTCATCCTCTGCCTGTCCCCGAACAGCCTTGGTCTCTGATTGGTATGGACTTTATTACAGACTTACCCCCATCCCGTGGCAACACTGTTGTTTGGGTGGTCGTTGATCGATTCTCCAAGATGGCACATTTCATCCCTCTTCCTGGTCTCCCTTCAGCGCCTCAGTTGGCAAAACAATTTTTTGTACACATTTTTCGTCTTCACGGGTTGCCCACGCAGATCGTCTCGGACAGAGGCGTCCAATTCGTGTCAAAATTCTGGAGGGCTCTCTGTAAACAACTCAAGATTAAATTAAACTTTTCTTCTGCCTATCATCCTCAATCCAATGGGCAAGTAGAAAGAATTAACCAGGTCCTGGGTGATTATTTACGGCATTTTGTTTCCTCCCGGCAGGATGACTGGGCAGATCTTCTACCATGGGCCGAATTCTCGTATAACTTCAGAGTCTCTGAATCTTCCTCCAAATCCCCATTTTTCGTGGTGTACGGCCGTCACCCTCTTCCCCCCCTCCCTACTCCCTTGCCCTCTGGTTTGCCCGCTGTGGATGAAATATCTCGTGATCTTTCCACCATATGGAAAGAGACCCAAAATTCTCTCTTACAGGCTTCATCACGCATGAAGAAGTTTGCTGATAAGAAAAGAAGAGCTCCCCCCATTTTTTCTCCTGGAGACAAGGTATGGCTCTCCGCTAAATATGTCCGCTTCCGTGTCCCTAGCTACAAATTGGGACCACGCTATCTTGGTCCTTTCAAAATTTTGTGCCAGATTAATCCTGTCTCTTACAAACTTCTTCTTCCTCCTTCTCTTCGTATTCCTAATGCCTTTCACGTTTCTCTTCTTAAACCACTCATCATCAACCGTTTCTCTCCCAAACTTGTTTCTCCCACTCCTGTTTCCGGCTCCTCGGACATCTTCTCCGTAAAGGAGATACTGGCCTCCAAGAAGGTCAGAGGGAAAACTTTTTTTTTGGTCGATTGGGAGGGTTGTGGTCCTGAAGAGAGATCCTGGGAACCTGAGGACAATATCCTAGACAAAAGTCTGCTCCTCAGGTTCTCAGGCTCTAAGAAGAGGGGGAGACCCAAGGGGGGGGGTACTGTTACGCCGAGCGCTCCGGGTCCCCGCTCCTCCCCGGAGCGCTCGCTACACTCTCGCTACTGCAGAGCTCCGGTCAGATCCACTGACCCGGTGCGCTGCGATACCGCCTCCAGCCGGGATGCGATTCGCGATGCGGGTGGCGCCCGCTCGCGATGCGCACCCCGGCTCCCGTACCTGACTCGCTCTCCGTCGGTCCTGTCCCGGCGCGCGCGGCCCCGCTCCTTGGGCGCGCGCGCGCCGGGTCTCTGCGATTTAAAGGGCCACTGCGCCGCTGATTGGCGCAAGTGGTTCTAATTAGTGTGTTCACCTGTGCACTCCCTATGTATACCTCACTTCCCCTGCACTCCCTCGCCGGATCTTGTTGCCATTGTGCCAGTGAAAGCGTTTCCTTGTGTGTTCCTAGCCTGTGTTCCAGACCTCCTGCCGTTGCCCCTGACTACGATCCTTGCTGCCTGCCCCGACCTTCTGCTACGTCCGACCTTGCTTCTGTCTACTCCCTTGTACCGCGCCTATCTTCAGCAGTCAGAGAGGTTGAGCCGTTGCTAGTGGATACGACCTGGTCACTACCGCCGCAGCAAGACCATCCCGCTTTGCGGCGGGCTCTGGTGAAAACCAGTAGTGACTTAGAACCGGTCCACTAGCACAGTCCACGCCAATCCCTCTCTGGCACAGAGGATCCACCTCCTGCCAGCCGGCATCGTGACACTTACCTTGTACCATCTCTACATTAAGCCAGTTCAATACATTATATGATGTGTTACCAGCACTGACCTGGCCAATGTCAGCTCCTTCTTCCATAGTATATACAGAACTAAAGAACCCATTCAGTAGCTCCGCCTTCTCTTGATCGCACGTGACAACCTCCCCATTATCATTATTAAGGGGTCCTACATGCTCTGCCCTTGGTTTTTTTGTATTTATATATCTAAAAAAATATTTAGGATTAGTTTTGCTTTCTTCGGCCACCTGTCTCTCATTTTGAATTTTTGCTGTTTTTATTACATTTTTACAGATTTTATTAAGCTCCTTGTACTGTTTAAATGTTATAGCTGACCCATCAGATTTGTATTTTTTGAAGGCTATTTTTTTGTTGCTTATTGCTCTTTTAACCTCATTTGTCAGCCATGTAGGATTTAGTTTTAATCGTTTATATTTGTTCCCCTTTGGTATATATTTAGCTGTATAGTTATTTAGAGTTGATTTAAAGATGTCCCATTTACCTTCTGTATCAGTATTTGAGAACCCCTCCCCCCAGTCTATGTCCTGTAGTGCAGCCCTCAGCCCAGGGAAGTTTGCCTTTTTAAAGTTATATGTTTTTGCTTTCCCCGTCTGTCTTTGTTTTCTACATTTTAAGTCAAAAGTAACTATATTGTGGTCGCTATTACCAAGGTTTTCCCTCACAGTTACATTACCAACCAGCTCTGCGTTGTTGGAAATGATCAGATCCAACAAGGCATCACTTCTTGTTGGGTCCTCCACAAACTGGCCCATAAAATTATCCTGCAATAAATTTAGGAATTTTCTCCCCTTTGTAGTTTTAGCCAACCCCCGGCCCCAATCTATATCTGGATAGTTAAAATCTCCCATTATTACCACTGTACCTGCCCGGGCGGCCCTCTCTATTTGTTTATACAGCCGACCTTCTATCTCTTCAGTGATATTAGGGGGTCTGTAGATTACACCAAATATTATTTTTTCAGTATTTCCCTCCTTTTGTAATTCTACCCACAGTGATTCCACCTCCTCCTGTGTTTTATGATGGTCTCGGATATTTGCCCCAATGTTATTTAAAAAAAAATAAGATAGCCACAGCATTATAGTTGTCACGATTCGGCTGGCAGGAGGTGGATCCTCTGTGCCAGAGAGGGATTGGCGTGGACCGTGCTAGTGGACCGGTTCTAAGCTGCTACTGGTTTTCACCAGAGCCCGCCGCAAAGCGGGATGGTCTTGCAGCGGCGGTAGCAACCAGGTCGTATCCACTAGCAACGGCTCAACCTCTCTGACTGCTGAAGATAGGCGCGGTACAAGGGAGTAGACAAGAGCAAGGTCGGACGTAGCAGAAGGTCGGGGCAGGCAGCAAGGATCGTAGTCAGGGGCAACGGCAGGAGGTCTGGAACACAGGCTAGGAACACACTGGGAAACGCTTTCACTGGCACGATGGCAACAAGATCCGGCAAGGAAGGGAAGGGGAAGTGAGGTTAAATAGGGAAGTGCACAGGTGAATGAACTAATTAAGCCAACTGCGCCAATCAGCGGCGCAGTGGCCCTTTAAATCGTAGAGACCCGGCGCGCGCGCGCCCTAAGGAGCGGGGCCGCGCGCGCCTGGACAGGACCGACGGAGAGCGAGTCAGGTACGGGAGCCGGGGTGCGCATCGCGAGCGGGCGCCACCCGCATCGCGAATCGCATCCCGGCTGGGAGAGGTATCGCAGCGCACCCGGTCAGCAGGTCTGACCGGGGCGCTGCGATTGCGAGGATGTTGCGAGCGCTCCGGGGAGGAGCGGGGACCCGGAGCGCTCGGCGTAACAGTACCCCCCCCCTTGGGTCTCCCCCTCTTCTTGGAGCCTGAGAACCTGAGGACCAGACTTTTGTCTAGGATGTTGTCCTCAGGTTCCCAGGATCTCTCTTCAGGACCACAGCCCTCCCAATCTACCAAAAAAAGTCTTTTTCCTCTGACCGTCTTGGAGGCCAGTATCTCCTTTACGGAGAAGATGTCAGAAGAACCGGAAACAGGAGTGGGAGAAACAAGTTTGGGAGAGAAACGGTTGATGATGAGTGGTTTAAGGAGAGAGACATGGAAGGCATTGGGAATACGAAGAGAAGGAGGAAGAAGGAGTTTGTAAGAGACAGGATTAATCTGGCACAAGACTTTGAAAGGACCAAGATAGCGTGGTCCCAGTTTGTAACTGGGGACACGAAAGCGGACATATTTAGCGGAGAGCCATACTTTGTCTCCGGGAGCAAAGA
The DNA here is from genome assembly GCF_029499605.1 of Hyla sarda. Classification (NCBI taxonomy): domain Eukaryota; kingdom Metazoa; phylum Chordata; class Amphibia; order Anura; family Hylidae; genus Hyla; species Hyla sarda. The sequence goes on from NC_079190.1 coordinate 96,517,326, forward strand.
TGGGGGGAGCTCTTCTTTTCTTATCGGCAAACTTTTTCATGCGAGATGAAGCCTGTAAAAGAGAATTTTGGGTCTCTTTCCATATGGTGGAAAGATCACGAGTCACTTCATCTACAGCGGGCAAACCAGAGGACAAGGGAATAGGGAGGGGGGGAAGAGGGTGACGGCCGTACACCACGAAAAATGGGGATTTAGCAGAAGATTCAGAGACTCTAAAGTTGTACGAGAATTCGGCCCAAGGTAGAAGATCTGCCCAGTCATCCTGGCGGGAGGAAACAAAATGCCGTAAATAGTCACCCAGGACCTGGTTAATTCTTTCTACTTGCCCATTGGATTGAGGATGATAAGCAGAAGAGAAGTTTAATTTAATCTTGAGTTGTTTACAGAGAGCTCTCCAGAATTTTGACACGAATTGGACACCTCTATCCGAGACAATCTGCGTGGGCAAACCGTGAAGACGAAAAATGTGTACAAAAAATTGTTTTGCCAACTGAGGTGCTGAAGGAAGACCAGGAAGAGGAATAAAATGTGCCATCTTGGAAAATCGATCAACGACCACCCAAACAACAGTGTTGCCACGGGATGGGGGTAGGTCTGTAATAAAGTCCATACCAATCAGAGACCAAGGCTGTTCGGGGACAGGCAGAGGGTGAAGGAGACCAGCAGGCTTCTGGCGAGGAGTTTTATCCCGGGCACAGACAGTACAGGCCCGCACAAAATCAACAACATCTGTTTCCAGAGTCGGCCACCAATAGAAACGAGAGATGAGTTGCAAGGACTTTTTGATGCCCGAATGGCCTGCGAGGTGGGAGGAGTGACCCCATTTGAGAATCCCGAGACGCTGGCGTGGAGAAACAAAGGTCTTCCCTGGAGGAGTTTGCCTGATGGAGGCTGGAGAAGAGGAGATCAGACAGTCAGGAGGAATGATGTGTTGCGGAGAGACCTCTACTTCCGAGGCATCCGAGGAACGAGAGAGAGCATCGGCCCTAATGTTCTTGTCGGCAGGGCGAAAATGAATTTCAAAGTTAAAACGGGCAAAGAACAACGACCACCTGGCCTGGCGAGGATTCAGCCGTTGGGCAGACTGGAGATAGGAGAGATTCTTGTGATCGGTGAAAATGATAACTGGAAATTTTGATCCCTCCAGCAGATGCCTCCATTCCTCAAGTGCCAATTTAATGGCCAGTAGTTCTCGATCCCCGATGGAGTAGTTCCTCTCCGCCGGAGAGAAGGTCCTAGAAAAAAAACCACAAGTAACAGCATGCCCGGAAGATTTTTTTTGTAGAAGGACCGCTCCAGCTCCCACTGAGGAGGCATCAACCTCCTATAGGAAGGGTTTAGATGGGTCAGGTCTGGAGAGCACGGGAGCAGAAGAAAAGGCAGACTTGAGCCGTTTAAATGCGTCTTCCGCTTGAGGAGACCAGGACTTAGGATTGGCATTCTTCTTGGTTAAAGCCACGATAGGAGCCACAATAGTGGAAAAATGTGGAATGAATTGTCTGTAATAATTGGCGAACCCCAAAAAACGTTGGATAGCACGGAGTCCGGAGGGGCGTGGCCAATCTAAGACGGCAGAGAGTTTATCTGGGTCCATTTGTAGTCCCTGGCCAGAGACCAAGTATCCTAGGAAAGGAAGAGATTGACATTCAAACAGACATTTCTCCATTTTGGCATAAAGTTGATTGTCTCGAAGTCTCTGAAGAACCATGCGGACATGCTGGCGATGTTCTTCTAAGTTGGCAGAAAAAATCAGAATATCGTCCAGATACACAACAACACAGGAATATAAGAGATCACGAAAAATTTCATTAACAAAGTCTTGGAAGACGGCAGGGGCGTTGCACAGGCCAAAGGGCATGACCAGATACTCAAAGTGTCCATCTCTGGTGTTAAATGCAGTTTTCCATTCGTCCCCCTCCCTGATGCGGATGAGATTATATGCACCTCTTAAGTCCAGTTTGGTAAAGATGTGGGCACCTTGAAGACGATCAAAGAGTTCAGAGATAAGAGGTAGGGGGTAGCGGTTCTTTACCGTGATTTTATTAAGTCCGCGGTAATCAATGCAAGGACGTAGGGAGCCATCTTTTTTGGACACAAAGAAAAATCCAGCTCCGGCAGGAGAGGAGGATTTGCGGATAAACCCCTTTTTTAAATTTTCCTGGATGTATTCAGACATAGCATGAGTCTCTGGGGCGGACAGAGGATAAATTCTGCCCCGGGGTGGAGTAGTGCCCGGGAGGAGGTCAATAGGACAGTCAAAAGGCCTGTGAGGGGGTAAAGTCTCAGCTTGCTTTTTGCAAAATACGTCAGCATAGTCCATATAAGCCTTAGGGAACCGGTTTAAGACAGTCCTTGAAACAAGAAGTACCCCAGCTCTTGATCTCTCCTGTGGACCAATCAAGGGTTGGGGAATGGCGTTGAAGCCACGGTAGTCCAAGGAGAAGTTCGGAAGTGCAATTGGAGAGGACCAAAAACTCAATTTTTTCGTGATGAGGTCCGATGCACATTAGGAGGGGTTCCGTGCGGTAACGCACGGCACAGTCCAATCTTTCATTGTTAACACAATTGATGTAGAGGGGTCTGGCGAGACTGGTCACTGGGATGTTGAACCTGTTGATGAGAGAGGCCAAAATAAAATTTCCTGCAGATCCGGAATCCAAGAAGGCCTTAGTAGAGAAGGAGAAGGTAGAGGCAGATATCCGCACAGGCACAGTAAGGCGTGGAGAAGCAGAGTTGACATCAAGAACTGTCTCACCTTTGTGCGGAGTCAGCGTACGTCTTTCCAGGCGGGGAGGACGGATAGGACAATCCTTCAGGAAGTGTTCGGTACCGGCACAGTACAGGCAAAGATTCTCCATGCGGCGTCGTGTCCTCTCTTGAGGTGTCAAGCGAGACCGGTCAACTTGCATAGCCTCCACGGCGGGAGGCACAGGAACGGATTGCAGAGGACCAGAGGAGAGAGGAGCCGGGGAGAAAAAACGCCTCGTGCGAACAAAGTCCATATCCTGGCGGAGCTCCTGACGCCTTTCGGAAAAACGCATGTCAATGCGAGTGGCAAGATAAATGAGTTCATGCAGGTTAGCAGGAATTTCTCGTGCGGCCAGAACATCTTTAATGTTGCTGGATAGGCCTTTTTTAAAGGTCGCGCAGAGGGCCTCATTATTCCAGGATAATTCGGAAGCAAGAGTACGGAATTGGATGGCGTACTCGCCAACGGAAGAATTACCCTGGACCAGGTTCAGCAGGGCAGTCTCAGCAGAAGAGGCTCGGGCAGGTTCCTCAAAGACAGTTCGAATTTCCGAGAAGAAGGAGTGTACAGAGGCAGTGACGGGGTCATTGCGGTCCCAGAGCGGTGTGGCCCATGACAGAGCTTTCCCAGACAGAAGGCTGACTACGAAAGCCACCTTAGACCTTTCAGTAGGAAACTGGTCCGACATCATCTCCAAGTGCAGGGAACATTGTGAAAGAAAGCCACGGCAAAAGTTAGAGTCCCCATCAAATTTATCCGGCAAGGAAAGTCGTAGGCCGGAAGCGGCCACTCGCTGCGGAGGAGGTGCAGGAGCTGGCGGAGGAGATGATTGCTGAAGCTGTGGTAGTAGCTGCTGTAGCATCACGGTCAGTTGAGACAGCTGGTGGCCTTGTTGCGCTATCTGTTGCGACTGCTGGGCGACCACCGTGGTGAGGTCGGCGACAACTGGCAGTGGAACTTCAGCGGCTGGCAGGAGGTGGATCCTCTGTGCCAGAGAGGGATTGGCGTGGACCGTGCTAGTGGACCGGTTCTAAGCTGCTACTGGTTTTCACCAGAGCCCGCCGCAAAGCGGGATGGTCTTGCAGCGGCGGTAGCAACCAGGTCGTATCCACTAGCAACGGCTCAACCTCTCTGACTGCTGAAGATAGGCGCGGTACAAGGGAGTAGACAAGAGCAAGGTCGGACGTAGCAGAAGGTCGGGGCAGGCAGCAAGGATCGTAGTCAGGGGCAACGGCAGGAGGTCTGGAACACAGGCTAGGAACACACTGGGAAACGCTTTCACTGGCACGATGGCAACAAGATCCGGCAAGGAAGGGAAGGGGAAGTGAGGTTAAATAGGGAAGTGCACAGGTGAATGAACTAATTAAGCCAACTGCGCCAATCAGCGGCGCAGTGGCCCTTTAAATCGTAGAGACCCGGCGCGTGCGCGCCCTAAGGAGCGGGGCCACGCGCGCCGGGACAGGACCGACGGAGAGCGAGTCAGGTACGGGAGCCGGGGTGCGCATCGCGAGCGGGCGCCACCCGCATCGCGAATCGCATCCCGGCTGGGAGAGGTATCGCAGCGCACCCGGTCAGCAGGTCTGACCGGGGCGCTGCGATTGCGAGGATGTTGCGAGCGCTCCGGGGAGGAGCGGGGACCCGGAGCGCTCGGCGTAACAATAGTTGACTCCGAACACAACTGTTTAGCTCCAAGAAAAGCGCAGATCCTTCCTATGCATGCCCATTACTGTCTGGCAGTTAAGTACTAAAATCATCTTATGGTGGAGAACCCCTTTAGGCCTTCCCTATTAGTAGTCACTGAAAGATAGACATTTATTATTTAATTTTGTATCAAATCTGGAGAACTCTTTGTCAAAAAAGCATAGCCAACTACTCTAATGATAGAGTGGACCTATTAAAAAAAAAAAAAAAGTAGTTAAGGGTGGACATGGGCGTACGGGTATGCCCTGACACCCTAGTACTTAAGGTGTACCTGTATGCCCATGGGAATTTCGGTTCCCGCCGTGCGGGCGGGGACCAGACCGAGATGCCTGCGGAAATCATTCAGCAGGAACCCCTTGCAAACCCCGGCGCTTAAGGGTTGATTGGGTCTCTGGTGACCCGATCGTCCGGAAAATAGGGATGATCGGAGTTGTCAGAGACAGCCCCAATCATCCTAAAGGATAGGAGTGAGTTGGCAGGAATGCCACCTCTTCCTATCCCCTGTGATTTTCCAGTAAGGACTGACCAGCGCATCGCTGGGCAGGTGCGGGAGGTGAAAGTTGATTTCCCAGCGGGGCGGGGGGACCGGCGGCAGATACCTGATGACCGACGGCAGGCAGCGGGGACAGGTGCAGGCAGTGGGGGACCTGCGCAGGCAAGTGGAGGCAGCAGCGTCAGAGGCATCAGTGAAGATCACTGTAAAGTGATCTTCACTGCTGCTTCTAGGAGTTTCAAAACTACAATTCCCAGCATGCCCATACAGCCTTTGGCAGAATGGGCATGCTGGGAGTTGTAGTTTTGCAACATCTGGAGGGCCACAGTTTGGAGACCATTGTGCAGTGGTCTCCAAACTGTGTCCTTCCAGATGTTGCAAAACTACAACTCTCAGCATGCTGGGAGTTGTAGTTCTTTAACATCTGGCCTTTCAGATGTTGCAGAACTACAACTCCCAGCATGCCTGGACAGTCTGGCATGCCGGGAGTTGTAATTTTGCAACATCTGGAAGGGCACTGTTTGGAGACCACTATAAAGTGTGGTCCAAACTGTAGTGCTCCAGATGTCAATTCAAAGCATGCCAAGATTGTCCAGGCATGCTGGCAGTTGTATTTTGGCAACATCAGGCCCTTTAGATGTTGCCGAACTACAATTACCAGCATGCCTGGGCAGTCTGGGCATGCTTGGAGTTGAAGTTTTGCAGTATCTGGAGGGCTACAGTTTGGAGGCCATTACACAGTGTTCTCCAAACTGATCTCCTCCAGTTGTTGCATAACTACAACTCCCAACATGCCCTTCGGCTATCTGGGCATGCTGGGAGTTGTAGTATTGCAACAACTGGAGGCACACTGGTTGGGAAACATTGTCTGTTTCCTAACTCATTGTTTCCCAACCCAAGTGCCTCCAGCTGTTGCAAAACTACAACTCCCAGCATGCACTGACAGACACACATGGATTGGGAAACACTGAGTTAGGAAACAGACAGTGGTGCGGAAACACTGCGGTAGTCTGTTACCTAACTCAGTGTTTCCCAACCAGTGTGCCTCTAGCTGTTGCATAACTACAACTCCCAGCATGCATGGTCTGTCAGTGCATGCTGGGAGTTGTAGTTGTGCAACAGCTGAAGGTTTGCCCCTCCCCATTCACACGGACAGGGGTTTACAGCAAGTTTCCCGCTTCAAGTTTGAGATGCAGCAAATTTTCCGCTGCAGCTCAAACTCTCAGTGGGAAACTCGCTGTGAACCCGGCAATGTGAATGTACCCTAACAACACTACACTACACTAACCCTAAATAAAGAGTAAAACACTACATATACACTACGCCCTTACACTCTGGCCCCCCCCCCCCAATAAAAATTGTAAACATCTTGTACGGCAGTGTTTCCAAAATGGAGCCTCCAGCTGTTACAAAATAGCAACTCCCAGTATTGCTGGACATCCATTGGCTGACCAGGCATGTTGGGAGTTTTGCAACAGCTGGAGGCACCCTGTTTGGGGAAAACTGACGTACAGTATTTTTGTGGAGGAGGCAAGTGTAACACTTGCATCCGGGTACACCCCTATGAAAATCCCTAATTTAGGCCTCAAATGCGCATGGCGCTCTCTCACTCTGGAGCCCTGTCGTATTTCAAGGCAACAGTTTAGGGCCACATTTGGGGTATCTCCGTACTCAGGAGAAATTGCGCTACAAGTTTTTGGGGCCTTTTTCTCATTTTACCCCTTATAAAAAGGTAAAGTTGGGGTCTACACCAGCATGTTAGTGTATTTTTTTTTTATTTTTTACACTAACATGCTGGTGTTGCCCCATACTTTTCATTTTCATAAGAGGTAAAAGGAAAAAAAGACCCCCCAAATTTTTAACACAATTTCTCCCAAGTACGGAAATACCCCATATGTGGGTGTAAAATGTTCTGCGGGCGCATAACAAGGCTCAGGAGTGAGAGCACACTATGTACATTTGTGGCCTAACTTGGTGATTTGCACAGGGGTGGCTGATTTTATAGCGGTTCTGACATAAACGCAAAAAAAAGACACCCACATGTGACCCCATTTTGGAAACTACACCCTCACCTAATGTAATAAGGGGTGCAGTGAGCATTTATACCACACAGGTATCTGACAGATTTTTGGAACAGTGGTCCGTGAAAAATGAAAAATTTAATTTTTCATTTGCACATCCCACTGTTACAAAGATCTGTCAAACGCCAGTGGGGTGTAAATGCTCACTGCACCCCTTATTAAATTCTGTGAGGGGTATAGTTTCCAAAATGGGGTCACATGTGGGGGTCCACTGTTTTGGCACCACGGGAGGCTTTGTAAATGCACATGGCCCCCCGACTTCTATTCCAACCAAATTCTCTCACCAAAAGCTCAATGGCGCTCCTTCTCTTCTGAGCATTGTAGTTCACCAGCAGAGCACTTTACATCCACATTTGGGGTATTTCCATACTGAGAAGAAATGGGGTCACAAATTTTGGGAGCCTTTTTCTCCAATTACCCCTTGGGAAAATGAAAAATTTGGGGTAACCAGCATTTTAATAAAAAAAAATCTAAATTTTTATTTTCACGTCCAAATTCATTGCAAAGTTGTCAAACACCTGTGGGGTGTGAAGGCTCACTGGACCCCTTGTTAAGTTCCTTGAGGGGTGTAATTTCCCAAATAGTATGCCATGTGTGGTGTTTTTCGCGGTTCTGGCACCATGGGGGCTTCCTAAATGCGACATCCCCTGCAAAAACCATTTCAGCAAAATTCGCTCTCCAAAATCCCATTGTCGCTCCTTCTCTTCTGAGCCCTCTAGTGCACCCACAGAGCACTTTACATCCACATATAAGGTATTTCTTTACTTGAAAGAAATTGGGTTACAAATTTTGGGGGGCTTTTTCTCCTTTTACCCCTTGTAAAAATAAAAAATATGGGGTAACCAGCATTTTAATAAAAAAATCTAAATTTTTATTTTCACGTCCAAATTCATTGCAAAGTTGTCAAACACCTGTGGGGTGTGAAGGCTCACTGGACCCCTTGTTAAGTTCCTTGAGGGGTGTAGTTTCCCAAATAGTATGCCATGTGTGGTGTTTTTCGCGGTTCTGGCACCATGGGGGCTTCCTAAATGCGACATCCCCTGCAAAAACCATTTCAGCAAAATTCGCTCTCCAAAATCCCATTGTCGCTCCTTCTCTTCTGAGCCCTCTAGTGCACCCACAGAGCACTTTACATCCACATATAAGGTATTTCTTTACTTGAAAGAAATTGGGTTACAAATTTTGGGGGGCTTTTTCTCCTTTTACCCCTTGTAAAAATAAAAAATATGGGGTAACCAGCATTTTAATAAAAAAATCAAAATTTTTATTTTCACGTCCAAATACATTGCAAAGTTGTCAAACACCTGTGGGGTGTAAAGGCTCACTGGACCCCTTGTTAAGTTCCTTGAGAGGTGTAGTTTCCCAAATAGTATGCCATGTGGGGTGTTTTTCGCGGTTCTGGCACCATGGGGGCTTCCTGAATGCGACATCCCCTGCAAAAACCATTTCAGCAAAATTCGCTCTCCAAAATCCCATTGTCGCTCCTTCTCTTCTTAGCCCTCTAGTGCACCCACAGAGCACTTTACATCCAAATATAAGGTATTTTTTTACTTGAAAGAAATTGAGTTACAAATTTTGGGGGACTTTTTCTCCTTTTACCCCTTGTGTAAAAATAAAAAATATGGGTCCACATGAACATGTTAGTGTAAAAAATTTTTGCTTCCACTTTGCTGCTATTCCTGTGAAACTCCTAAAGGGTTAACAAACTATCTGAATGTCATTTTGAATACATTGAGGGATACAGTTTTCATAATGGGGTCCATTATGGGGTATTTCTAACATAAAGACCCTCAAATTCACTTCAAAACTGAACTGGTCCCTGAAAAATTCAGATTTTGAAATTTATGTGAAAAAGTGGAAAATTGCTGCTATACTTTGAAGCCTCTGATGTCTTCCAGAAGTAAAAACATGTCAACGTTATGATGCAATCATAAAGTAGACATATTGTATATGTGAATCAATATATAATTTATTTGGTATGTCCACTTTCCTTTTCAAATTTTTCATCAAGAAATTATGCAAGTATTGACAAAAATTTACCAATAACATAAAGTAGAATATGTCACGAAAAAACTATCTCGGGATCAAATTCATAAGTACAAGCATCCCAGAGTTATTAATGCTTAAAGTGACAGTGGTCAGATGTGCAAAAAAAACGCTCTGGTCCTTAAGGTAAAAATGGGCTTGGTCTTTAAATGGGCACTCTTGTAAAAAATGTTTTTGCTATTGCAGTCCTTATGGTAAATAAAAAATATTTCTAAAATACTTTGTTAAAAAAAAAGAAGTTTTCTATGTTTTATTTGTACTTGGAGTGCTGAGGGGGGTGTGTCCAACCAACAGCATATGGCAGTTAAGTGTGAGAGGAGCTATGATTGGATGAGGCTGGACACACCCCCTCAGCACTCCAGGCTGCACTTCCTGTGTTTGGGCGTCGGTCCTAAGTCTGTGCATAAAATGGGGGAAAATGTGCTCTTGAGCTTTTTTTAAGCACAAATAAAACGTAGAAAACTTCATTTTTTTTTCACAAAGTATATTAGAAATATTTTTTATTTACCATAAGGAGTGCAATAGCAAAAATTTATTTTAATGAGAATTCCCCTTTAAGGGGTGAAACTGGCTAGAAATATCAGGGGAGATTTATCAAAACCCATGCAAAGGAAAAGTTGTCCAGTTGCCCATAGCAACCAATCAGATATCTTCTTTCATTTTGCAGAGGCCTTGTTAAAAATTAAAGAAGTAAGCTGATCGGTTGCTATGGGCAACTCGGTGACTTTTCCTCTGGACAGGTCTTGATAAATCTCCCCCATCATATCCAAATCTAATTTGTATGGAGCAGCCCAATAAGTGCCATTCACAAGTAATAGTAATCAGGCATGTTGGATCTCAACCCATTGTTTATATTACCACCTTCTCATTAAAGATTTGTAAATTACTTCTATTAAAAAATCTTAAACCTTCCAGCACTTATCAGCTGCTGTATACTACAGAGGAAGTTCTTTTCTTTTTTAATTTTCTTTCTGCTTGACCACAAGTGCTCTTTGCTGACACCTCTGTCCATGTCAGGAACTGTCCAGAGTAGGAGCAAATGCCCATAGCAAACCTCTCTTGCTCTGGACAGTTCCTGACATGGACAGAGGTGTCAGCAGAGAGCACTTGTGGTCAAGCAGAAAGAGAACTTCCTCTGTAGTATACAGCAGCTGATAAGTACTGGAAGGATTCAGATTTTTTATTAGACGTAATTTACAAATCTGTTCTATCACCAGTTGATTTATCCCCTTGCATACGTCATGTGCGGGATCCCGTGCTGAACCCACGTCATATCGCGTCGGTCCCGGCGGCCATCAACCCGCTGGGACCCACGGCTAATACCGGACATCACCGACCACGGTGATGCCCCATAATAACCCTTCAGAGGCGGCGATCAAAGTTGATGGCCGCGTCTAAAGTGAAAGTCAACTTTGCCGGTTAACTCAGGGGAGCTGTTCGGGACCGCCGCAATGAAATCGCGGTGTCCCGAACAGCTTGCAGGACAGCAGGAGGGTCCCTACCTGCCTCCTCGCTGTCCGATTGCCGAATGACTGCTCCGTGCCTGAGATCCAGGCAGGAGCAGTCGGGTGGCGATAACACTGATCAATGCCCGGCTATTGCCTGGCAGTGATCAGTGTAGAATATCAGTGTGTGCAGTGTTATAGCCCCCTATGGAGCTATAACACTGCAAAAAAAAAAAAAAGTGAAAATAAAGTTTTAATAAAGTGTTAATCAATTAACCCCTTCCATAATAAAAGTCAGAATCACCCCCCTTTTCCCATAAAAAAAAAACAGTGTAAATGAAAATAAACATATGTGGTATCGCCGCGTGCGGAAATGTCCAAACTATAAAAATATATCATTAATTAAACCGCACGGTCTATGGCGTACACGTAAAAAAAATTCAAAAGTCCAATATAGCATATTTTTGGTCACTTTTTATACCATAAAAAGGGAATAAAAAGCGATCAATACAAAAATGATACCGATAAAAACGTCAGATCACGGCACAAAAAATGAGCCCTCATACATCCCTATATGTGGAAAAATAAAAAAGGTTTAGGGGGTCAGAAGAGGACATTTTTTTAAATGTATAAATTTTCCTGCATGTAGTTATGATTTTTTTTCCAGAAATACGACAAAATCAAACCTATATAAGTAGGGTATCATTTTAATCATATGGACCTACAGAATAAAGATAAGGTGTCATTTTTACCGGAAAATGCACTACATAGAAACGGAAGCCCCAAAAGTAACAAAATTGCATTTTTTCTTCAATTTTGTCGCACAATGATTTTTTTTTCTGTTTCGATGTGGATTTTTGGGTAAAATGAATGATGTCAAAGCAAAAAATGGTGGCTCCAAAAAATAAGCCATAATATGGATTTTTAGGGGCAAAATTTAAAGCGTTATGATTATAGAAGGTAATGGAAAAAATGAAAATGCAAAAACGGAAAATACCCTGCGTCATTAAAGGGTTAAGAAACTGTTTTACAGTGGAGTACCCCTTTAACCTGTTAACGACCAAGGGTCCTTGTGCTGTTAACTGTGTATTTCTTGGTTTGATTCTTGTAGCTGAGGGCCGGCTTTAATAGCAGACATGTGGCCGGGCCAGCCATTAACCCTTTAGATCGCCGCTGTCAAAGCTGACATCGGCATCTAGAGGCACTTTTAAACACTTCCTGGTGGTCCAGTGGGGTGGATTATCCCCCCAACAAACACCCCCCCCCCCCCCATCAGCGCGATCTAGCTGGAGGGCTTACCTCTCTTCTCCATGGCTGCTGTGCTCTTGTGCTCTGTTATTGATAAAGCCTGGCTAGACGAGGCTTTATCAATCGAGTGCAGAGCACACAGATCAGTGTAGTTCTATGGAACTACATTGATCTGTATGAGGAATCTAATGATTCCTCCTGAAAGTATAATAAAATTTAAAAAAAAACTAATAAAATGTAAAAAAATAAAAGTTAAATAAAAGTTTAAAAACACACATTAAAGGGGTATTCCAGGAATATAAAACAGGCCGTTTTTCTTTCAAAGACAGCGCCCTCTTTGTCTCCACTTTGGGTGTGGTATTACAACTTGGCTCCATTCACTTCAATGGAACTGAGCTGCATAACAATACCAGAACTGGAGACAAGCAGGTAGAGGTCTTTGAAAGAAAAAAGGCCTGTTTTTTTTTATTCCTGGAATACCCCTTTAACCCCTTATTAAAAGTTTAAATCACCCCCCTTTTCCTAAATTCCATATAAAAAATATATAAACATAATAAAAATAAACATCTGTGGTATTGTCAAGTGTGTAAATGTCCGAACTATAAAAATATTATGTTAATTTAACCGCATGGTCAATTGCGTATAAGTAAAATAATACAAGTTCAAAATGATACCAATAAAAACTTGTGATCATAGCAGAAAAATTCTACATCATATACGGAAAAATAAAAAAGTTATAGGGGTCTGAAGAGGAAATTTTAACCTATTAATTTTTGTGCATAAAGTTATAATTGTTTAACAGATGTAAAACAAAATCAAACCTATATAGGTTGGGTATCATTTTATTCGTATGGACCTACAGAATAAAGATAAGGTGTCATTATTACAAGAAAGTGCTCTGCGTAGAATCTGAAGCCCCTAAAACTTACAAAATTACGTATTTTTTTAATTTTTTTTTACAATTTAGCCCCACAAAAAAATTTTGTGCTTAAATTATTGATATCATTACAAAGTAAAATTGGTACTGCAAAAAACAAGCCATGATATGGGTCTGTAGGTGGAAAATTGAAAGCCTTATAATATTTTTGAAGGTAAGGAGGAAAACACGAAAGTGCAAAAATGAAAAAAGTTGTGGTCCTTAAGGGGTTAAAGAGGGTCTGTGATCAGTGTAAAAAAAACAAGTTTTTATAGACACTATGTTTATTTTGTTGCTATGTATGTTTTGTACTATTTGGTTGACTATCTGTACTTTGAGGTGTGTGACTGCTAGACTCAGGGGAGGTGTGAGCCTAATTCTGACCCCTTCGCCTCACATTCATCCCCAGCATCATATTCAGACTCTGAGCCTAGAATTTACATCCCTATTTGAAATACAGTTTCTGCCCATCTGACAATTCAGGGAAAAATGCTCAAATAGTTAAACAACTATATCTTGGGAAGAGAGGGCATAGTGAAAAAAATAAAAACAGCATTGTAATCAGAGCACCCAAGGCTACAAGGTGAAAAAAACTAGATTTTTTTAAAAAATTTAATGTTATATTAAACATTTTCAATGAATTAATTAATCAAGAGGAGGTGGAATACAGGGAGACATAGAGAGACTTAAAGGGGTACTCTGGCGCTAAGACATCTTATCCCCTCTCCAAAGGAGAGGGGATAAGATGCCTGATCGTGGGGGTCCCGCAGCTGGAGACCCCCTTGATCTTTCACGCAGTACCCCGTTACCATCAGCCCCCTGGAGCATGTTCGCTCCGGGTCTGATGACTGCCGATCACGGGGCCGGAGTATTGTGAGGTCAGGCCCCCTCCCATAGGCTTGCATTGAGGGGGCGGAGCGTGACGTCACATGGGGCGGAGCCGTGACATCACAATACTCCAGCCCCGTGATCGGCAGTCATCAGACCCGGAGCGAACATGCTCCAGGGGGCTGATGGTAACGGGGTGCTGCGTGAAAGATCACGGGGGTCCGAAGCAGCGGGACCCCTGCGATCAGGCATCTTATCCCCTATCCTTTGGATAGAGGATAAGATGTCTTAGCGCCGGTGTCATGATCACAGCTTCAAAGCTCCGTGTTTGGAGAAACTGACCCAGGACCATCAAGTCCTCCAGGGCCTCATAGGTAGTGACTTGTAGGCCCCAGTCCATAGCCTGAATGCAGTCCTTAGCTGACCTGCATGTTGAGTGCAGCTTTCTGTGGCGCTTTATTGCAAAGTCCGAAACTTTTTCCGATAAGTCTCTGGAGTCAGATTAAAACTTTTTAGCAGGGCAGATTTTATTGCCTCATAGTCCTGGTCACTTTCAGAGGGAAGCAAAGCAAACACATCCAGAGCTTTCCCTCGCAGCCGTGGGGTTAGATATCATCCCCACTGTTCCTTAGGTAGATGGAACTGCCGGCAAACCTTTTCAAATCGTCTCAGTAACACATCCAGATCACCATCTTTCTCCAACATGGAGAAATGTTCCAAGCAGGGTTTGTGGTCTCCTTGATCCTGCACATCACTCCGTGCGGATTAAGCATCCCCTCTCAGCCTCAGAACCTCCAGTTCATGCCTTCGCTGGGCCTCTCTTTCTGCGGCTCATGCCTGAGCCTCTCTCTCAGCAGCTAGTGCCTCTCTCTCTGCAGTTTGGCACTGGAGAAGCAGTTGGAGTTTCATATTAGCATCCACATTCCCAAGGTGTTGTAAGGCAGTCCGCATATAAGAGTCCAAGGCCTCATGTGGAGTACTGTACTGATGGGGAGTAATGTTGTATTCCTCAAGAGATATCAGTCCTTGGATGGCAGTTCAAGCTGCAGGACTTTGTCTCATGTCACTCAGCTCTTCTGCACGGGCATCATACTCCACAAGATCAGCAATAAGTTGTTCCTTGTTCTTTCCTGCAGTAGGGATGTCCTTTTCTTGGCACATTAGCTCCAGTGCAGGCTTGGAATGCTTGCGATATGCCTCCATATTTCCGAGATGAGACAGAGGATGTAAAACAGGAGATGGGGAGGACAGAACTGTCTTGGACTCTTTTTGTATGTCTTTTAAACCAGCACTGAGCTCTGTCTTTGGAATTTACACACAATAATATGTATGCAATTTCTTTTAGTGCTATGATTTCCTTACAGGAAAAATCCAGCAAGCACTAAAAATCTCTAAATATATCCCGACGCTGCCACCAGTTGTCACGATCACACCCTATCGGTCCAGCCAAGACATTAGAGAGAGTGTGATGGTGCAAGGGTTAAGGCCACCAGACCTCTGGGTATACACTACTAGTCCCAGCAAATGAATCCTTAGATAAACGTGTGTCCACCAGAGCTGCCTTCAGAAAGGTGAGCTCATATATTTAGAGATCAAAGACCAGAGCTGATTAATTAAACATTTAATCTGATAAAAGGTATCACAGTGCTGACTATATAAAAA
Source organism: Hyla sarda (assembly GCF_029499605.1). Taxonomy (NCBI): domain Eukaryota; kingdom Metazoa; phylum Chordata; class Amphibia; order Anura; family Hylidae; genus Hyla; species Hyla sarda. The sequence continues at coordinate 96,532,495 of NC_079190.1, forward strand.
TACTGAAACAAATGACATACAGTTACAAAAATATGAAAGAGTTTAGCAAGGCAAGTTCAGAAAACAAAAGGTGAAGTTCTTACAGCATGATGATATAGCCGTCCATGAGAGTGAGTTCCAGCTGTTCTTAGGATGGTCTTATCAGCTTGTTGCACAGCCTTGAACAACCTGAGTCCAGCATTGTCAAATATTATATATGTGCCTTTTTGGAGGGAGACTCCATTCCCCCCTCCCCTCTGATCCCACCAGGGGGCATCTCTGTCCCTGGCCCTCTTATCTGGTTGATTATATGATGGGACCAGAGTGCATGACTTCCTGCTGCTTCAAAAGAGCCTTTGACTTCAAAGGAGATGTAAACAAACAGCCAGACCCCCAATAAAATGCAATACACAAACCCACAGTCGACCTCTCACCCATGGCTTGGATAATACATCACACAGTTATAATAAAAACACATGTATGTTTCCATAATCAGGCCTTGGGCCTGACAGCCGGAGTACCCTTTTAAGGGAGCCAGACACAAACAAGATAGATTGAACAAAGATCTTCAGGAGTTTATAGTGAGTATTAGATCTCACTCAGTGCTTGATTCACAACACTGCTCAGTACTACTCTATAATGTAGTATATAGTGCTGTTGGCACTGAGATATAGTGGAGCAGGATCTCCTGTTATGCATGTGTAGTATATACTAGACATTATATAGGCTTTGTTCCAACTACTAGCTCAGGCACAACTGAACATGTTATAGGTAAGCCATTTTCAGAAGGTCACAGGCAACTCTAATCGGGAGAGTTGTAAGGGAATGGCCTGGTGAGAATCCACTCTATTGATGAATACCTGAGATAGTATACCCAAAGGAAAATATTTGTTTTGTGTATTACAGATATTTGATAACAAACAATCAACTGCTATGGGGAAACACCATAGGAATTTTGCCATAGGGAGTTGTGCACCAGCTGTTTTCTTCTTCAGCACGTTTTGTCCTTGTCTTCTCACAGTAGTCTTTCTTCACGCGGCACCATTACCATTAACAACCCTGTTTACAATCCAGTTGGGGTTTACTAAAGACATTAGCATATGTAGTCCGCTGTCCAGATTTATTGCATTGTATTTATTTAATTGGCACCAGGGCATTATTGTTAAACAATTACCAGAAACAGATTTTGAAAGGGAACTTTAATCCATACCTCAAGAACAAGACATTTTAATGTCCTTTATTGAGCTGTGCATCTTAACAGTACTGAAATCCTCAGTGAGATTACAGGAAGCGCCTCCCTATCCCCGTGCACTATGCCATCGCTTGCTTCAATGTATCTTAGCATATCACTTACACTGACTGCTCATCACAATACCACATCAATAGGAATATTGCTATTTCCAACTCCTGCTGTCCTGAGAGCCTGCATATATCTTACAGAGCAGACAATGTAGTCAGGAGCAATGGAGCCAATAGTAGTGACAGCTAATAAATCAACTTGCTCTAAACAGAGAGGTATAATGTGCGCAAAGTTAGACATGTAATGTAAGGTAAAAAGACCATTAAGTTCTAATGATGAGGAACATCAACACCACTTTTCCTTTCTCCCTTTGTATAAGGCCAACATGGCTTTTGACCCAGTTTTATGTCAAGCTTGCAAAATATATATATAGAATGGTATTTAGCAAATTTCTCCACTATGATGTTAAAGGGGATACTCCGCCCCTAGACATCTCATCCCCTATGCAAAGGATAGGGGATAAGATGTCTAATTGCTGGGATCCTGCCGCTGAGGACCACCGCCATCTCCCTGCTTCACCCGGCCTCCGTTTAGAGCATCGACTGCAGCACCGGAGGCTCGTGAGGTCACGGCCACACCCCCTCAATGCAAGTCTATGGGAGCGTGACGGTGATGTTACGAGCCTTTGCCCCGCATCACCAGTCATCTGGCACGGAGCAAAGTTTGCTCTGTGCACCGGATGCCTGGGGTGCTGCAACCCAGATCACGGGGATCCCCATCGGCGAGACCCCAGTGATCAGACATCTTATCCCCTATCCTTTGCATAGGGGATAAGATGTCTAGGGGCGGAGTACCCCTTTAAACCCATCAAAATTCTATTATTATCTAATGTAAACACCAATTGTCATAGCAACATTGCTGCCAAAGTGAGGATTGGAGAACCTCCATTATGGAGAACGACAGGGCTTTATAATATCCCTTGCACACCCGTTAGTAGTAATATTTTTTTTTTAAATCTAGATGCATCGCAATAAAATCATATTTCTAACAAAATATTACAGATTAAAGCAGTTGATGGAAATCATCATTATATCTATGGAACCAAAAGGAACAGCTGTCATAGAAAACCATAAGACACGCCTTATATTTATTTTTAGTTTGTACTTTCTAATATTTACCCCTTAAGGACTCAGCCCATTTGGGCCTTAAAGGGTACTTCCGTGGAAAACTTTTTTTTATTTTATTTTTTTTAAATCAACTGGTGCCAGAAAGTTAAACTCTTTTTAATAGAAGTGATTTACAAATCTGTTTAACTTTCTTGCACCAGTTGATTTAAAAAACAAACAAACAAAGTTTTCCACGGGAGTACCCCTTTAAGGACTCAATTTTATTTTTACGTTTTCGTTTTTTCCTCCTCGCCTTCTAAAAATCATAACTCTTTTATATTTTCATCCACAGACTAGTATGAGGGCTTTTTTTCTGCTTGAACAGTTGTCCGTTGTAATGCCATCACTCACTTTACCATAAAATGTATGGCGCAACCAAAAAAATTCTATTTGTGTGGGGAAATTGATAAGAAAACAGCAATTTAGCAAATTTTGGAAGGTTTTGTTTTCATGCTTTACACTTTACGGTAGAATAAACCTGTTTTCTTTATTATGTGGGTCAATACGATTAAAATGATACCCATGATAACATAATTTTCTAGTACTGTTGTGCTTAATAATAAAATCGCAAACTTTTTAACTAAATTAGTATGTTTAAAATCCCCCTATTTTGAATACCTATAACTTTTTCACTTTTCCATATAAGCGGCGGTATGAGGGCTCATTTTTTGTGCCTTGCTCTGCAATTGTTTTTGATACCACATTTGCATATATAAAACTTTTAATACATTTTTTTTAATCAATTTTATTTGGAATAAAATGTTATAAAAAAAGCAGCAATTTTTGACTTTTTTTTTAATGTTCACGCCGTTCACCGTACGGTATAATTAACGGTATATTTTAATAGTTCAGATATTTATGCACACGGCAAAACCAAATATGTTGATAAATAAAATAATTTACACTTTTTGGTGGTGAAATAGGGAAAATGGGACAATTTACGTTTTTATTGGGGGAGGGTTTTAAAAAAAAAAAATGTAAACTTTAAAAAAAATTTTTTTTTACACTTTAATAGTCCCCATAGGGGACTATTCACAGCAATCATTCGATTGATAATACTCTTCAGTGCTATGCATAGGACGATCTGTGGACGATCCGATCATCCATTTTAGTGACCGCACTGCCGCAGATGCCATGATCTGTATTGATCACGGCATCTGAGGGGTTAATGGCGGATATCCACATGATCACGGATGTTGGCCATTACCGGCGGGTCCCTGTCGCCCATGACCCGAGCATCGCTCCGATGCTCGTGGTTATGTATAGGACGTAAATGTACATCCTGGTGCGTTAAGTACCAACGCACTGCGTCGTTAAGGGGTTAAAGGGTTACTCCACCCCTAGACATCTAATCCCCTATCCATGTCCCCAGTGGCGGGACCCCCGCAATCTCCCTGCTGCACCAGGCGTTTGTTTAGAGCTTCGAGTACTCACCCCTCCCAAAGACTTGCATTGAGGGGGCGGAGGCTCATGACATCACAGCTGCCCCCCACTCATGACGTCATGAGCCTCCGCCCTGCATCGCCAGTCATCCGGCACGGAGAGAAGTTCGCTCTGTGCAGTGGATGTCAGCAGCAGCAGATGGCCGCAGCAGAGATCGCAAGGGTCCCCATCGGCGGGACCCCCAAAATCAGACATCTTATCAGACATCTTATCAATCAGCAGGCACCCCGTTCAAATGCCCAGGGGGGTCATCAGACCCCCCCCCCCCCCCGTCGGCGGTCGGCGCAAATCGCAAGTGAATGCGCACTTGCGATTTGCACCGATTCCGGGTCATAGGGGTCTATTGTGACCCGGTGACCCGGAATAGAAGGGGGATCGCGGTTGTCTAAGACACCCACGATCCCCCTGTAGGCATAGGAGTGAGGTGGCAGGGTTGCCACCCCTCCTATCCCTGCTATTGGTCTGCTATTGATCGTCAGAGGCGATGACCAATAGCAGACTGGGGGCGGGGGGGGGGGGGGGTGAACTTTCGTTTTCCCCGTCCTGCCCACCCACAATAGGCGGGGCAGAACGGGGAACCGAAGGGGACCGGGCGCCGACGTCCACTTACCCGTCCGGAGGCTGCGGCGACGTTGATCGGCGGGCGGCGTCACGTGCGTCTGAAGAGGACGGCTCCCGGGATCCTACGGAAGCCGGTAAGTAGATCTGGAGGGCTACAGTCTGAGACCGTGGTCTCTAACTATAGCCCTCCAGACGTTGCAAAACTACAACTCCCAGCATGCCCAGACAGCTGTTTGGGCATGCTGGAATATGTAGTTTTGCAACAGCTGGAGGGCTGCAGTTTGAGACCACTATACAGTGGTCTCTAAACTATATCCCTCCAGATGTTGCAAAACTACAACTCCTAGCATGCCCACATAGCTGTTTGTTGTCTGGACATGCTGGGAGTTGTAGTTTTGCAACATCTGGAGGTCCACAGTTTGGAGATCACTGTGCAGTGGTCTAAAAACTGTAGCTCTCCAGATGTTGCAAAACTGCAATTCCCAGCATGCCCAGAAAGCAAACAGCTGTCTCGGCATGCTGGGTGTTGTAGTTGGGTACCTCCAGCTGTTGCATAACTACATTTCCCAGCATGCCCTTCGGTGATTAGTACATGCTGGGAGTTGTAGTTTTGCAACAGCTGGAGGCACACTGGTTGGAAAATATTGAGATAGGTAACAGAACCTAACTGAAGGTTTTCCAACCAGTGTGCCTCCAGCTGTTGCAAAACTACAACTCCCAGCATGCACGGTCTGTCAGTACATGCTGTGAGTTGTAGTTTTGAAACAGCTGGAGGTTTGCCCCCCCATGTGAACGTACAGGGTACATTCACATAGACAGTAAATTTCCTGCTTGAAGTTTGGGCTGCGGCAAATTTTTTCACCGTAACCCGCCAGTGTGAATGTACCCTAAAAACACTACACTACACTAACACCTAATAAAGGATAAAACACTACATATACACCACTTACACTGTCCCCCCCCCCAATAAACAATTTAAAACGTCTTGCACGGCAGGGTTTCCAAAACGGAGCCTCCAGCTGTTGCAAAACAACAACTCCCAGCATTTCTGGACAGCCACTGACTGTCCAGGTATGCTGGGAGTTTAGCAACAGCTGGAGGCACCCTGTTTGGGAATCACTGGCGTAGAATACCCCTATGTCCACCCCTATGCAATCCCTAATTTAGTCCTCAAATGCGCATGGTGCTCTCTTACTTCGGAGCCCTGTCGTATTTCAAAGAAACAGTTTAGGGCCACATATGGGGTATCACCATACTCGGAAGAAATTACACTACAAATTTTGGGGGGCTTTTTTTCCTTTTACCGCTTGTGAAAAGGAAAAGTTGGGGGCTACACCAGCCTGTTAGTGTAAAAAAAGAAAAAATGTTACACTAACATGCTGGTGTTGCCCCATACTTTTTATTTCCACAAGCGGTAAAAGGAAAAAAAGACCCCCAAAATTTGTAACGCAATTTCTCCTGAGTACAGAAATACCCCAGATGTGGGCGTAAAATGCTCTGCAGGCACACAACAAGGCTCAGGAGTGAGAGCGCACCATGTACATTTGAGGCCTAAATTGGTGATTTGCACAGGGGTGGCTGATTTTATAGCGGTCCTGACAAACGCAAAAAAAAAAAAAATACCCACATGTGACCCCATTTTGGAAACTACACCCCTCACTGAACGTGACAAGGGGTATAGTGAGCCTGAGCACCCCACAGGTGTTTGACGAATTTTCATTAAAGTTGGATGGGAAAATGAAAAAAATTATATTTTTTCACTAAAATGCTGGTGTTACCCTAAATTTTTCATTTTCACATCGGGAAATAGGAAAAAAGCCCCCCCAAATTTGTAAACCCATCTCTTCTGAGTAAGAACATACCCCATATGTGAATTTAAAGTGCTCTGCGGGCGAACTACAATGCTCAGAAGAGAAGGAGCGCCATTGGGATTTTGTAGAGAAAATTTGTCTGGAATTGAAGGCCACATGTGTTTACAAAGCCCCCATAGTGCCAGAACAATGGACCCCCGACACATGTGACCCCACATGTGGAAACTACACCCCTCACGTAATGTAATAAGGGGTACATTGAGAATTTACGCCCCACAGGTGTCTGACAGATTTTTGGAACAGTGGTCCGTAAAAATGAAAAATTACATTTTTCATTTGCACAGCCCACTGTTCCAAAGATCTGTGGGGTGTAAATACTCACTGCACCCCTTATTAAATTCTGTGAGGGGTGTAGTTTCCAAAATGGGGTCACATGTGGGGGGTTCCACTGTTCTGGCACCACGGGGGGCTTTGTAAACGCACATGGCCCCTGACTACCATTCCAAACTAATTCTCTTTCCAAAAGCTCAATGGCGCTCCTCCTCTTTTGAGCATTGTAGTTCACCAGCAGAGCATTTTACGTCCTAACATGGGGTATTTCCATACTCAGAAGAAATGGGGTTACACATTTTGGGGGTCATTTTCTCCTATTACCCCTTGTAAAAATGGAAAATTTAGGGGAAAAACTGCATTTTAATAAAAAAAAAAAATTTTTCATTTACACATCCAACTTTAACGAAAAGTCGTCAAACACCTGTGGGGTGTTAAGGCTCAGCGGACCCCTTGTTACATTCCTTGGGGGGTGTAGTTTCCAAAATAGTATGCCATGTGGGTATTTTTTGCTGTTCTGGCACCACAGGGGCTTCCTAAATGTGACATGCCACCAAAAAACCATTTCAGCAAAAGTTGCTTTCAAAAAGCCAAATGTGACTCCTTCTCTTCTGAGCATTGTAGTTTGCCCGCAAAGCATTTTACGTCCTAACATGGGGTATTTCCATACTCAGAAGAGATGGGGTTACAAATTTGGGGGGGCATTTTCTCCCATCTCCCTTTGTAAAAATGGTAAATTTGGGGGAAAAACTGCACTTTAGTGAAAAAAATGTTTTTTTCATTTACACATCCGACTTTAACGAAAAGTCGTCAAACACCTGTGGGGTGTTAAGGCTCACTGGACCCCTTGTTACGTGCCTTGAGGGGTCTAGTTTCCAAAATGGTATGCCATGTTGGGTTTTTCTGCTGTTCTGGCACCATAGGGGCTTCCTAAATGTGACATGCCCCCCAAAAACCATTTCAGCAAAATTCCCTCTCCAAAATCCTATTGTCGCTCCTTCCCTTCTGAGCCCTCTACTGCGCCCGCCGAACACTTGACATACACATATGAGGTATTTCCTTACTCGAGAGAAATTGGGTTACAAATTTTGGGGGGATTTTTCATCTATTACCCCTTGTAAAAATTCAAAAACTGGGTCTACAAGAACATGCGAGTGTAAAAAAATGAAGATTTTGAATTTTCTCCTTCACTTTGCTGCTATTCCTGTGAAACACCTAAAGGGTCAACACACTTACTGAATGTCATTTTGAATACTTTGAGGGATGCAGTTTTTATAATGGGGTCATTTGTGGGGTATTTCTAATATGAAGGCCCTTCAAATCCACTTCAAAACTGAGCTGGTCCCTGAAAAATTCCGATTTTGAAAATTTTGTGAAAAATTGGAAAATTGCTGCTGAACTTTGAAGCCCTCTGGTGTCTTCCAAAAGTAAAAACACGTCAATTTTATGATGCAAACATAAAGTAGACATATTGTATATGTGAATCAATGTATAATTTATTTGGAATATCCATTTTCCTTACAAGCAGTGAGCTTCAAAGTTTAAAAAATGCAAAATTTTCAATTTTTTCATCAAATTTTGGAATTTTTCACCAAGAAATGATGCAAGTATCGACAAAATTTTACCACTAACATAAAGTAGAATATGTCACGAAAAAACAATCTCGGAATCAGAATGAAAGGTAAAAGCATCCCAGAGTTATTAATGCTTGAAGTGACAGTGGTCAGATGTTCAAAAAATGTCCGGGTCCTTAAAGTATATTTGGGCTGGGTCCTTAAGGGGTTAAAGAGCTTATATAAAAACCTATTTTCCAAAAATAGTGCCCCTGTTACTCATGTGATGCCGTCTATTCCAATTTACTTTAGGGCTGAGCTACAATATTATACTAGGATCAATGACAAAACTGGCACTGTTTCTGGAAAAAACAAACCCAATGTTTTTGTTTTTCACACTTTTTCATATCCCAATATGCTCTGAGTATGGTGTTTTTTTTTCAAGACATTAGTCCTCATTTACTATTCTGTCGCATTGCGTCAGAAATTCTGTCTGCACCAGAAGTTGCGCCAGAATTTGCGCCAGAATTGAAAAAACCCTGACTAACTCTCCATTTTGCTAAGAAAAAGGGGCGTGGTCACCAGGAAAAGGGGGGTGGTCTCTGAAAAGGGGCGTGTTCCTGACATTTTCACAAAAACCCAACATATTTACAGTTTCCACATAAAATGTGGTGGATTTCAGCTGAGGAAAACCCTAAAGATCAGAGCATGTGTAAAAAAAAAGCAAAATGTAGGGAAAGTGGAAAATGTAGGGAAACCTAAGTAAATACCGTGGAAAATAAATTGTAGGGAATTAAAACCCACAAAGAAACCTACACTCCACTCTTAGTAAATAAGGGCCATTGTGTTTTTACTCCCATAGACTTCCATCGGTGGAAAAAAGCCTTATGTGTATTGATATTTTTTTTTTCTGCCCTTTTTCCCCCCAATTCTTTAATAGAAATTCTTTAGTCAAATGATGTGCGTAAACGTGTCTGAAAAAACAAAACAGCGCTTCTCATGGGATAGTAGTCTGGAAAATGCAGGCAAGCATGTCCATACAATTAAGGGATAGGGGCAATCTTGCTCACCTTTTGTGGTTGTGTGCCAGACACAACCACCAGTAGTAACAGAGGGTTTGCGCCAAAACCCGGGGAACCTTTTATTTTACGGCTTTATCTTGAGTCAAATGATAAAAGAATCACATGACTTGTAATGACATAATAATATGCAGGGGATAAAACACCAAAACTCCTATATTAATACACACTATTTTTGGAAAAATTTCTGAGCAAAAAAAAAAAAAAACACCAAACAAAAGTCGTGTGTGTTTGTAGCCTTAATCTCATCTAACACTTTTAAAATTGACCAGAAATTTCCAATATTGATCAGCTGGGCGTATTGGCTTTTTTTTTTTTAAATGTAACAATTTTGAGTTAAACTATTCCCGTTGTAGACAAATATTACTGCTACATGTTTGTATTTTCAGTGCAGCTGTTCATATAATGAATAACATTGGAGCACTTATCTGGTAAGAGAAAAAACATTACTGTACATCTACAGCCAGCGCAATTCGTAGAGAGGATTGTTACGTCACTAGTTACTAGCGTCTCGTAGGAATCAATAGAGCCTGCTGATTTTCCAGACTATGTTATCAATACCTACAGAAACATGGAAGATATACAGGCACACAATAGTCGGTAGAATACAATGGTACAATACAATACTACAATGGAAATTTTGACTATTTCTTTTTTTTTTATCAATTATGTTTTTATTAGTTTTCACAGAACAAACCAAGCAACACAAGGTAAATCACAATGGTGTTACAACAAGCCGTCATGGAAACCAACAAAGACGGACAATATATACGTAAATATATCACAACCACAGGGTGAGGGGTGGGGAGGGATGAGAGCTGGGAGGGAGTATGGGGAGGGAGTATGGGAAGGGGAAGGTTAGGTGTACAAAGGAAAAAAAAAGGTAGTATAAAGATGATTCGACCTTCCAGTTGACCACCATCATGAGCACAATTATCAGATCAGTTTGAACAGTGTTTAGAGGACAGCCAAGGCTGCCATGTTTTCACAAATTTGTCATAAGATCTATTTGTCCTATGGCACATCTCTTCGAACCTACACAGCTGATGAACCTTGGTCACCCATTCCTCAACAGATGGTATAGTAGGAGTTAGCCAGTACAGGGGGATATGGGATTTGGCTGCCGCCAAGAGATGAGATACGAGGGAGTGCTTCCCCGGGGTATATCCCAAGGAGGGTAGACCCAAAAGGACTGATGACGGAGACAGCGGAACCGTGGTATGCATTATATTATCAATCTCTCCATTAATACGCTTCCAAAAATCCGCTATGGCCGTGCAAGTCCACCATATGTGTGCAAGTGTGCTCACCTGGGAGTCACACCTTCAGCATTTATTAGTGTCAGACAATTTGTGAGTGTAGAGGAATTCTGGTGTTTTGTACCATCTAGACATGACCTTAAAGTGTGATTCTTGCAACCGAACACACCTAGAGAATCCGTGTGAGTGTTTCAGTATGAATGCGACATCATCTTCTGAGAGGTGGATCTCCAGTTCACGAACCCAAGAAGTGATGTAGTGAGGGGAAGATGATGGGAGAGTACTAGTGACCATCGAAAGACACTTAGCAATAGTTCTATGCTTGGGGTCAGGACTAAGAACCATTTCTTCAAATTTATTAACCTCCCGCAAAGGGCCAAAACGGCTTAAAAATTCCCTACAACAACTAACAAAGTGGTGTTCATGCATAAAGGAGAATTGTTGTGTGGGGAAAAAGGAAGACAGTGTTTCTGAGGTGGGCGACCCACCATCCCGCAGAAGATGTAGCACACGAAGGTCACCAAACTTGTCCCACATCGGCTGGTAAGTAACCGAATATCTACCCACAGCCGCAGGTATCAGACTAACAGGAAGAAGAGGGGAAATAGAGGGAGCAAGAGAGGAGGAGAGCACCGACCATGTAGAGATAGCGCCTAGGTAAAGAAGGTGAGGGGAATCGGGGCGGAACCTCACTCTCGGGGGGAACCAAAGGTCCTGCAAGAGGTTAGAGGATTTAAGCCCCACTATGTTGTGCGGGGAGTCCCATGGGGGAGTGTCAGGTAAGGGTGCGATCATTCCTATCCACCTCTGTAGTTGAACCGCTCTATAAATCATTTGAACATCGGGCAAACCAATGCCCCCCTCGCTAGGGGCCCTGATTAAAAGGGAGTGCGCCAGGCGCGGTCTAGTTGTCTTCCATACATATCTAGAGAAAAGTGTCCTGATCCTTCTGAAAAAGAGATTAGGAAGGGCTATGGGAAGCATCCTCAGGACGTATAAGACCTTAGGAAGAACATGACTCTTCAGTACATTTTTCCTCCCAAACCAGGAGATCATGGGCAGATCATATTGCCCCAGGATGTCCTCTATTTCTTTTAGGAGAGGCTTGTAGTTGAGATCATAAATGTCGGCAATGTTTATAGAGATATGTACCCCTAAATACTTCAAGGATGAGGAGGCGCACGGGAAGGGGAGTAGGGTGGACAGTCTGTTAATCAGAGAGTTAGGTAGTGAGATGTTTAGTAGTTCCGATTTCTTGCATTAACCTTGAAGTTAGATATGGTACCAAACTGGTCAAATAAATGTACCAGGCAGGGCAGCCCCTTTGATGGTTCGCCCACAGTAAAGAGGAGGTCGTCCGCAAACGCAAGGACCTTCAACTCCCCCTCCGGGGGGGGGGGGGAACCCCTTAATGTCCGAAGACTGACGGACCTTCTGCAGTAGCGTCTCCATCACAAGTATGAAAAGGGTAGGCGATAAGGGGCAACCCTGCCTGGTCCCATTGCTTATCTTAAAGGGAGAGGAGATAACCTCATTAACGAGCAGTGAGGCCGTGGGGCAGGAGTACAAGGACAGGATGGCCGCGACAAACTGTGGAGGAACTCGGAATTTTTCCAATACCTCCGTCATGTAATGCCAGCTTACCCTATCAAATGCCTTCTCGGTGTCCACCCCGAGAAGGACTAAGGGAATTGAGTCGGCCCTCGCTTTCTGGATACTGGACAGAAGCTTTCAAGTGTTGGCACGGCCCTCCCGTTCCGGAACAAAGCCAGCCTGCTCTGTCCCTATTAAATGTGGTAAGAACTTTTTCAGGCGTTGTGATAGCAGCTTTGCCCACACCTATAGATCAAGGTTCAGAAGGGATATCAGGCGATAACTGCCACACTCCCCTGGGTCTTTCCCTTCTTTTGCTAGCAGTGTAATATGGGCCTCTAGAGACTGAGCAGGTAACCTCTCCCCATCAAACAGAGCACTGCATGTGCCTGCAAGATGTGGAAGCACCAGTTCACTTAATTTTCTATAGTAAGACAAAGGCAAACCATCGGGTCCCGGGTTCTTCCCAGGAGGGAAGGAGTACAATACCCTGCGAACCTCTTCCTCAGTGATAGGTGTTGTCAATTCCTGTGCCATGTCAGGCGTGAGTGAGGGGAGGTGAATGTCAGCTAAAAATGCAGCAGAGAGACGTAGCCTCTCCGAACGGTCCCCCTCAGATTCCCCCTCCCTCAAGTTATAAAGTGAGTGATAATAGTCCCTAAAGGCGGAGGCCATACCAAGTGAGGTTTCGTGGACCGCGCCACCACTATCCCTAATTGTGTGTATTTGACTCTTGGCCCTAGCTTTTTTGAGTAAAGAAGACATCAGCTTACCTCCCTTATTGCCGTGGGCGTAGAGTCTATGCCTACTATGAAGGTATGCCTTGGAAGATTTCAATTGCAAAAGGGAGAGCAGTTTCTCCCTGAGTAAGCGAAGGTCCCCCTGAACCTCTACAGCTCTAGTTCTCTTATGTACTCTCTCTAAGGTGGAGATATCTGTCAGTAATTTTTGGATAACACGCTGTCTTTCCCTTTTCAATCTAGATCCCCACATAATAAAAATTCCCCTAATGAAGGACTTATGGGCCTCCCATATCACTGGGCTGGAAGGGCCTGAACGTACATTTAGCTCAAAATACATCTTGAGGTTTGATAAGATGTCCTGAACTGCCTCTTGATTGTCTAGGATACTTTCATTCAATCTCCATCTCACAGGGGAGGGGGCGGGAGGTGTTAGAGAAAAAGAGATAGAGATAGGAGCATGGTCGGATACAGTAAGAGAACCAATACCTGCAGCTGTGAGGTGAGGGAGCAGGGAAGACTGGAGAAAGAGGTAATCCAACCTTTGGTAGGAGTCGTGGACCGAAGAATGGTGCGTGAAGTCTTTCTCTGCGTGATGTAAGTAACGCCAGGTGTCTAAGAGATAAGTTATCCAGCTTAGAACCGATCTTAGCAAGTGCCCTGTAGGAGATGTGTGACTTAGAGGTCATGGAGTCTAGAAGGGGATTAAGTGTTAGATTGAAGTCCCCTCCCAGGATAATGTGTCCCTCAGCAAAAAGAGCCAGGGTGTCCAGGGCCTGTAACAGCCACGCAATCTGTCCCTGGTTAGGTGCATATACATTTGCAATAGTGAATGTAACAGCTAATGATTTGACCCTGAGGAAAAGTAGTCTACCCTCGGCATCTCTGTATGTGTCCAGTACCTGCAGGGGGAGTGACCTGTGTACAGCTATGGTCACCCCTTTGGATTTAGAGGAAGGGTTACAAGAATGGAACCATTTATCAAAGTGTCTGGTAGGTAGTCTAGGTAGTCTGTGTTCACGAAAATGCGTCTCTTGGAGTAATAGTATGGACGCTTTCTGGTTTCTGATGACATTGAATATGTGATGTCTTTTGGCCGGGGAGTTAAAACCTCTTACATTAAATGATACACAAGTTAACATAGACATACAGAGGGCCGAAGGATACAATAATGCACACCTATTGGATGGAGTGATGGTATAGGGATGTAGGGGAAGGAAAAGGGTAAGGATAACACAAATAAAACAACAAACCTAACGACTAGTTAGAATGTGAACAAAATCCTCAGATAACTGCAATTAGAATCACAATACAGTGAGGGTGGTAGTGGGTCGGAGCGTGCAGTACCACAAATACCACCATCCCGGCCTGTGAGGCACAGGCCCAGCACCTAGCAATTAGTGGAACAGAACAGGGAACTTGATAGAAAGATGTACAGACGAAGGAGAATGGAAAGGCTATGATCAGGTAAAGTGTGAGAGACCAGTAGCGAGAAAAAAAGAAAAAAAAGGGGGGGGGGGAGTACATGTTTGAAAAGGACCAAAGAGGTGAAAAGAGTGTGTGACAATCTAGAAGAGGGAAGAGGGGGTGGGAGGGAGGTGGGGGTAGGGAAGGGGGAGAAGAGGGGGTGGGGTGGGGGGGTGGTGGTGAGAAAGGGCAGGAAAGAAAAGAGGGGGGGTGTGGGGGAGGAGGGGAGGTGTAGGGAAAAAGAGAGGGGGAATAGAATGGAGAGGTGAGGAAGGTACAGGGGTAACAACAGGGTAGGGCAGGGGATAGGGGTGGCAAGAGAGAGGGTGACAGATGTGTGATAGTAACAGGGGCGGAGGGGGTAAGATATAAAGAGCTGAGGCTAGGTAAAGGGGAGGGAACACTTGAAGGAAATGCTCATGAGGGACGAGAGGGGAATCGCAGAGACACAGCTAATTAGAGAGAAGAGGAGAGGGAAACTACATGAAAGTCGCCAACACATGTTTAAAACCTGGGGTCACCCCTTCAGGGTAGAGCAGGGGTCGGATACGTTGTAGAAAAGGCACGTATTAACAATAAACATTAATAAAGGGATATGCCCTGTAACAAAGGCAATCTCATCTGCCCGACCCAGGGTGAGTCCAGAGCCGAGTCTAATCAGCTGTATGCTTAGCAAACAGGGATAGTCCACGGACAATCTGCTCGCAATATTGGGCATCATATCTGGACAGTCTGCAGTGGGACAGGTTGGTATCCATCACAAACAGTCCAACTGTTACAACGGGTATTGAGCGATACCCTGATAACGAGACATAAGTCTGTCGATCTCAAACCTGAAACCCGATACAGGACATCATGTCGTAAACCTCAGCAGGGAGGTGGAGGGCCTTTAACAGGTGTGTTCTTTTGTTTGTTGTTGTTGTTCTGCCTGGTCACCTGCCTCCAGCTGTCATGGCGAGGGAGAAGAGGTAGTGCAGGTAAGTCCGCAACAGGTAGCCAGGAGGGGATGTCGATCGGGGCTATATCCAGCGCCGACCAGACTGATCCTAAATCTTCCGGAGACTGTACAGTCAGTCTCTTGCCTTGGACATTGATGGACAGTCCAAACGGGGATAGCCAGGCGTAGGTATAATTTTTCTCCCTGAGCCTTTCCAGCAAGGGTTTCAGCAATCGTCGTTTAGCAAGCGTTGTGGGCGAGAGGTCTTGGTACACAGCAATCTCATCTTCGCCCAGCGTGAGGGGCCGGGTGTCTCTCGCTGCCTGGAGAATAGCGGCCGTGTCCACATACGATAGCAAACCGCAGATGATGTCCCTGGGTGGCTCTAGGGGACGGGGTTTAGGGCGCAGAGCCCTGTGAATGTGCTCAATGACCACCGAGGCAGCCCTCTCTGGGCCCAACAGTCTTGCAAATAAGTCCATAGCCATTTTATGGAGAGAGTCAGGAGTCCAGGCCTCTGGGACCCCCTTGAGGCGCAGGTTTTTACGGCGGCTACGGTTCTCTTGGTCTTCTATTAGGGACAGCTGGTTCTGTCTCGCTGCCACTACTTTGGCATGTGCCGCTATACCTGAGCAAGCAGTCTCAAGGGCTTCCGTCCGAAAACCTATTGGGTGGACCTCGGACTTGATCTCCGTTAAGTCCGCAAGGACCGGTTGCAGGGCGTCCGAGAGAACCTTCTTCATGAAGGATTTGAGAAATTTCTGGGTGACAACTGCAGGGGACGCCCCGTCTTCCTCACTATCCGAGTCAGCGGCGTCCTCAAACATGTGCTGTGAAGAAGCAGCGGGCACCATCTTAGGCTGTCTAGCCGGGGAGGCCGCTCCTTTCTTCTTCAAGAATTTGGCCATGTCTGCCTGGTTCCTCCTGAGGATTCAGCAGGGTCACACCACGTTCCCCTTCCAATTTTCCCCATCTTGAAGCTGGTAAAAGGGCAGTTATAGGTGCTAGGAGTGTGCTTAGGCGGAGAGCTGCAGGCTCACACCACCATCTCAGTCCGCGGCCAGGCTCCGCCCCCCCAATTTTGACTATTTCTGCAGAACATATTTTTATGAACCACATGAACAGATGATCAGCCACATACATTTTGCTCATGTCTCGTCCTAATGAATTGCTGCTTTGATAATCTTCTCTTCAGTATAGCACACAGTGGAGTTTATCACGGTATAAGGCTGGAATTGCACTTGTTTTTTTGGGGGAAGACGCTAAGAAAAACTCCAATTCTGCCGCATGGGGTTTTTTCAGCCAAAAAATGCTGCGGCCTGATGTTAGCTGTAAATCAATGAGAAAACGCAAAATTCTTTTTCCACTTTGCGTTTTTCAGTTTGGCGTTTTTTTTAAATCCTTTTGGTGTTTTTTCACTCTTTTTCAGCTCCTTGGCGGTTTTGCAAAATCGCAGCATGTTGAGCCTATGGCGTTTTTTCCCTGAAATTGTGGCGTTTTCTCCAATAGGGGAGTATATGGGAGTAATAAAACGCCAGGAAAAATGTGGGTTTTAACTTTGGCTTTTTTGCAGGTGTCTTTTTTTATCTTTTGGACTTTAGTGATCCAAAAAAGTGATGGAGATACCTTTTTTTAATAAAATTTCATAGGGTACCATGAAAAAAAATTATAAAAAAGATACAGTAGTGATGGAAAAATTGTATTTAACGAAATTTATCTTTTTTAACAAAATTTTTATTAATTTTTAAACGGGGATCAATTTATGTGGGCAAGTAGGGCACTAAAAATATAGCCTACAATTATAAAAATGTAGTGCGTGTGTGTTTTTCACTTTTTATTCTATATTTTTTACACTGTTCCATGATGGGAGTAGTAGTACCTGTGCTAATTGACAGATCGCCCCAGGTCCATTGCAATCCTCCTGTATAATGTATAGATGCGGCCGGCCGCTCCTCTATGGTCCCTTGCACTGACGTATATATACACCTATTAATATTTCCCACAGAGAGCTGTGATTGGCCAGATGGTTCCAGCCACTCACAACTCTCTGTGGGAAATATGAATAGGTGTATATATACGTCAGTGCAGGGGACCATAGAAGAGCAGCCGCATCTATACATTATACAGGAGGATCACAGCGGGTGTCAGGAGTGACATCTGCTGTGATCTGTCCTTAGCTGCAGGTACTACTGCTCCCAACATGGAGCACACTCTGCTCAATCCTGGGAGCTGTAGTACC
The DNA here is from genome assembly GCF_029499605.1 of Hyla sarda. Lineage (NCBI taxonomy): Eukaryota > Metazoa > Chordata > Amphibia > Anura > Hylidae > Hyla > Hyla sarda. Next base: position 96,549,892 of record NC_079190.1, read on the forward strand.
TGCATTAATAGACAGATCGCAACAGGTGTCAGAAGTTACACTTGCTGCGATCTGTCTATTAATGCAGGCACTACGGCTCCCAGCATGAAACAGAGTGTGCTCCATGTTGGGAGTAGTAGTACCTGCAGTTAAGGACAGATCGCAGCAGGTGTCACTCCTGACACCCGATGTGATCGTCCTATCTATTGCAGAGATGCGGAGCGGCTCTATACAGCACTCGCATCTCTGCTCTGTACTCTGGCCAGTAATGTGAATGGAACATTCATATTTCCCGCTGAGAGCTGTGATTGGCTGCCACCATCCGGCCAATCCTCACCCTGGGCAGGAAATATGCATGAGTGATGTTCTATTCACATCAGTGCAGAGATGTGAGTTCTGTATAGAGCCGCTCCGCATCTCTGCAATAGATAGGACGATCACATCGGGTGTCAAGAGTGACACCTGGGGCCATATGTCTATTAGTACAGGTACTACTACTCCCATCAGGGTCAGGGAACAGTCTGTTCAATGCTGGGAGTAGTAGTACTACCTAAAAAATAAAAAATAAATAGAGAGAAAAAAGTGAAACACGCACCCGCACACACACACACACACACACACACACACTTTATTAAAAATTAATTAAAATTTCGGTATAAAAAAGAAAAATTTCATTAATAAATTATTTTCCCATCCCTACTGCATCCTTTTTTTTTTTTTTTTTTTTTTTTTTTTGGTACCAAAGAAATTTTGAAAAAAAAAACACCAAAGGGGCCAAAAATGCAATTCCCACTAAAATGCTAAACCGCCAGAAAAAACATCAGATGCAGGAAATGCATTGGCGTTATTTTTGGCATTTTTTTTCTGTGAAAAAAAAACGCAGGAAAAAAAAACAAGTGGAATCCTAGCCTAATGGGGATAGATCATGAATATATAATGGAAAGAAACATGCATTGTAGTGTATCCAAACCAGCTGTAAGATAAGGACGGGGAACAATACAACGGATAGAAGAACACTGACTGGAACGCACATGCCAAGGTTCCTCTGATATTAGCTGTTTGAAATGCAGCTTGTCCTTTGTGCACAGTACACTATGGTTAGTGGAGAAATGAATCACTTTAATGCCAATTCCTCCCAGGCGGTTTTCCATGTTATAACCTGATACACAAAATAATTGGAATAAAAACAACCTGGTCTATTAAAGAAAGGAGCTAAAAGCATTTTATTATGTGACTAATCATGTTTTGTACAGTGCATGTAGGGAAGGGATTTTTGAAAACAGCATTATTTGGAAGAATTGGGCTGTAGCTGCAGATAAAGTCGAATATGTAGATGTCCATGTATTTTGATGAATCACACACACATATAAAGCGAATTTGAGTAGCCGTATTAGTCCAGTGATGCAGATGCTAAATCAAGAAATGTTCCTGTATCTTGTAATACCTTTTATATTGGACTAACAGAATTTTGTAGAGACTCTACAAAATTCTATTAGTCCAATATAAAAGGTATTACAAGATACTGCAACATTTTTTGATTTTGCACACACACACATATATATATATATATATATATATATATATATATATATATATATTGCAGATCATTATGCTTTAAAGATGCTGATTTATACTGAAGAGAAAAGAACCCCTCTACAGATAGTTAACTTTCCCTTTTGGCAGAGACTGGCTTGGCAGTTCAAATCCCAGCTTCTTAAGGGGTTTTTCCTGACCAATATGATTGATGGGGTGCCGACACCTGGCAGGGGTGCCTGGTGTGGGAGGAACCCTCTGATCAGCAATTGATGGCCTATCGTCTGGATCCTGCTGTGACTTGACATAATAGCCTTCATTTGGGGAAACAGGTCCACTTATGGTGCCACGAGCAGTAGAATCAAATGTCACAATAGCCATAGTGGATTTGCTAGCCTGGGACACTTCTCATCGGGACCCTTCTGGGACACTTTTCAGTGGGTCACATCACATTGTGATATATAATGTGTTGTTACTTTAAGAAATGTACAACACAAAAAGCGAAACACAGCCGCACATCCACCATTTGTAATTTGATCTACTTGCTTCTCAGCATAATTTCAAAAACTAACAGGTTGTTAGTGTACATTTTGATCAAAAAGTACAAGCCCACTCGTCACGTCAAGGCCACCTAGTTAGAGTGGGTCCCTAACCTAACACTGGCGTAGCGCCCGGCAGAGACCCCATGCCAAACAGGGGAAGCAACCCAGTGGCCAGGCAGCCCCACTACTGCATGACCAAGCCCCTGGCTTCGGGCCACTCTACCCCACAGACAAAGCATCACAGAAACAATGGCCGCCACAGTGAACCACACCAGTATGAAACCTACCTTGTGCTCACTGCTAGAGGGCTGGGAGAATGGTAGGAGAAAACCCTTATGCAGTTTCCTGCTAATTAAAAACGCCTAGGCCAAATGGGTGGAGCCAAGTGCTGGCCATGGAAGAAGGGAGAGACGACAAATGTGCAACACAAAAAGAAAAACACAGCCGCACATCCACCATTTGCAATTTGATCTACTTGATTCTCAGAATAATTTCAAAAACTAACAGGTTGTTAGTATACATTTTGATCAAAAAGTACAAGCCCACTGGCCACGTCAAGGCCACCTCGTTAGAGTGGGTTCCTAACCTGACACTGGCGTAGTGCCCGGCGGCGACCACTGCCTCTGAGACTCCATGCCCAACAGGGGGAGTGACCCAGTGGCCAGGCAGCTCCACTACTGCCCGACCAAGCCCCTGGCTCCGGGCCACTCCACCCCACAGACAAAACATCACAGAAACAATGGCCGCCACAGAGAACCACACCAGTATGAAACCTACCATGTGCTCACTGTCAGAGGGCTGGGAGAATGGTAGGAGGAACCCTTTATGCAGTTTCCTACTAATTAAAAACTCCTGGGCCAAATGTGTGGAGTGGAGTGCTGGTCATGGAAGAAGGGAGAGACTACAAATGTGCAACAAAAAAAGAGAAACACAGCCGCACATCCACCATTTGTAATTTGATCTACTTGCTTCTCAGCATAATTTCAAAAACTAACAGGTTGTTATACACTACTGCCCGACCAAGCCCCTGGCTCTGGGCCACTCCACCCCACAGACAAAGCATCACAGAAACAATGGCCGCCACAGAGAACCATAGCCAGCACTCCACTCCACTCCAGCGAGTGGGCTTGTACTTTTTGATCAAAATGTATACTAACAACCTGTTCGTTTTTGAAATTATGCTGAGAAGCAAGTAGATCAAATTGCAAATGGTGGATGTGCGGCTATGTTTCTCTTTTTGTGTTGCACATTTGTAGTCTCTCCCTCCTTCCATAGCCAGCACTCCACTCCACCCATTTGGCCCAGGCGTTTTTAATTAGCAGGAGACTGCATAAGGGTTTCCTCCTACCATTCTCCCAGCCCTCTGGCAGTGAGCACATGGTAGGTTTCATACTGGAGTGGTTCTCTGTGGCGGCCATTGTTTCTGTGATGCTTTGTCTGTGGGGTGGAGTGGTCCGAAGCCAGGGGCTTGGTCGGGCAGTAGTGGGGCAGCCTGGCCACTGGGTCACTCCCCCCAATGGGCATGGGGTCTCTGAGGCAGTGGTCACCGCCGAGTCTACGCCAGTGTCAGGTTAGGGACCCACTCTAACGAGGTGGCCTTGACGTGGCGAGTGGGCTTGTACTTTTTGATCAAAATGTATACTAACAACCTGTTAGTTTTTGAAATTATGCTGAGAAGCAAGTAGATCAAATTGCAAATGGTGGATGTGACCAGGTGATCCTAGGGGTGACCTATGGGCTCCGTGCTAGTCTGCCCTATAAAAGCCCTGGGTGGAGCTAGCTCGCTTTCTTAGTTCCTGGGTTTTTGCTGAGGTCAAGTTGAGTCCTATTGTGTGTGTCCAAAGTCATTGGAGGCCTCAAATCCGGTCTGCAGCCACAGTCAAATGGAAGTAAGCTACAGTGATAGCTTTGTCAGCCATCAGTCAAGTCAAGTCAGTCCCTGTCAGCAACTGTCAAGTCAGCGTGGCCTGCATTAAATTGTCCAGTCCTACTACAAGTCCCAGCAAGCCCTTAAGGTCTCTGAGTCACCGGTCACCTCAGTGGGCCCTGGCTGAACTGTATAGACTTTACCATCTGTCTACCATCAGTAAAGCTACCGTTGTCCGTAGCTTGGCAACAGAGTCATTATTGCCCCCGTGCCTAGCCCAGGATTCAGCGGTAAACCTTTAGGTGGTATCGAGGCTAAACCACGCCCTGGCATCACAAACACAAGGGATTAATGCCATCTGCATCACACCCCGTTACCACAGATCTTCCATACAAAATTGAGGCAAACAGTCTATAACAAGAGTTATATCCAAAGGGAATGTAATTGGTTACTCAGGTTTTGAGATGGTCATTGCCCAACTGCACTAGCTGCTGTCATTTTCTCTCTGTACAACTAATGGACATCATGGAGGGCAACCCAACTTTAGGGTATTTCTTGTACTCACATACAGCCAACCAGTATATGTGGCCCTTTATAGATTGACTAGGTCCTAACCACTGACAATCAGGATGGGCCCAAACCACCAAAAGCTTCTCTTTCTTGAGCAGCTGGGCTAGCAAAGACTTCTTTCTAGGGGCCACCTCACTCTCCCTGGAGGCTCAGATTCATGTTCCTTATCAGACCAACTCTTCTGGAACTCTGCTAACTAGCCATAGAGAGGCATATTTATAGGAAGTTCCAATATGTAGTTCCACCCTCTTTTCTAGATTGTTCCGGTAAATTTTACATATGGCCAATGTATTCTCTATGGGAAAGTTCTAAATGTCACCACTAGATGGTGTTTTCTAACATAAGGCTGTGTACTGTGTGTAAATGACAGAAATTTACAACAGAGAGCAAAAAAGCAGTAAAACAAATACTGTATTTTTCGCCGTATAAGACGCACTTTTTCTTCCCCAAAACTGGGGGGAAAAAGTTAGTGCGTCTTATACGGCGAATACACTCCTATCGCAGTGGTCCCTGCGGCCATCAACGGCCGGGACCCGTGGCTAATACAGGACATCACCGATCGCGGTGACCGCCGTGTCTGAAGGGAAAGTGACACTAACCCAGCTGTTCGGGACCGCCGCGATTTCACCGTGGCGGTCCCGAACAGCCCGACTGAATAGCCGGGTTAGTGCTTACAGGACACCGGGAGGGACCTTACCTGCCTCCTCGGTGTCTTCTCCGTTCAGGGATTCCCTGTATGGCCGGCGCTCTCCTTCCTCGTCATCACGTCGTCGCGTACGTGCGTCAGCGTGCGTAACAACGTGATGGCGGTGACGGAGAGCAAGGATACCCGTCCGGCAACAGAGACGTTCTGGAGCGACGGGGACACGGCGACAGCAATGGAGCGACATCCAGTGCAGCGGTGACGGGTCCGGAGCGGCGGGGACACGTGAGTATCACCTCCTATGCAGTGGTCTTCAATCTGTGGACCTCCAGATGTTGCAAAACTACAATTCCCAGCATGCCCGGACAGCCAACGGCTGTCCGGGCATCCTGGGAGTTGCAGTTTTGCAACATCTAGAGGTCCGCAGGTTGAAGACCACTATTGGGTTCAAAATCTTTATTTTTTTTGATTTTGCACCTATAAATTGGGTGCGTCTTATACGCCGGTGCGTCCTATAGGACGAAAAATACGGTAGTTACATAGAAAGAAACCATCAAGCCCAACTTATAACCCTACTGTGTTAATCCAGGGGAAAGCAAAAAATAAATAAATTATAAGAACAAACAAACCCTTATGAAGCAGGTGCCTATTGCTCCATACTGGGGAGAAAAATCCTTTTTTACACCAAATATGATAGAATAAATCCCTGGATCAAGATCCAACCTCCAGAAATCTATTTTCCTCAATTTATAATATTATATTATTCAAGGAAGACCTCCAGGCCCCCCTTGAACTTGTTTAGTGACATCACAACACCATGTGGCAGAGAGTTCCATAGTTTCACTGCTCTTACAGTAAAGAATCTCTGTCTGTGTTGGTGTAGAAACCTTCTTTCCTCTAGATCTAGAGGATGCCCCCTTGTCATGGTTAGAGGCCTAAGTATAAAAAGATCACTAGAAAGATTTCTGTAATATACATTCATATATTTGTATATTGTTATCAAATCGACCCTAAGACGTGTTTTCTCCAAACTAAATAACCCCAAGCTTGATAACCTGTCTTGGTCCTGTAATCCTCCCATACATCAGTTCTCTTTGTCCCTTCCTCCTTACCCTCTCCAGTTCAGCCATGTACTTTTTTATATACAGGCATCCAAAATTAGGCAGAATACCTCATATGTGGTCTAACTAATGGTTTATAGAGAGGCAAAACTATCACAAGCTCCTCTGTCTATTTTAATGCATCCTGCAATTTTATTAGTCTTGGCTGAGTTAAGTTATGGTTAGCACTGTTGTCATGGAGCGCTGTGATCCTAGGATCAAATCCTACAAAGGATGACAATGAGTTTGTATGTTCTCCCTGTGTTTGTGTTGGTTTCCTCCTATATTACAAAACATGCGGATAGGTGAATTTAGATTGTGAGCCTCACTGGGGACAGGGACAACTTTAAGTGTACAGCCCTGTGGAATCTGTGTGGGCCATATAAAGAAAAAATCATTATTAATGCCCACCAATTAGAGATGAGCGAATCGAAGCCGACAAACCCAAATTCATTAGGAATTTCATGAAAAATTCGATTCGCAACGAATGCTAATATAGCTGCCATCCTCTCGCGCAAATTGCTTCATTAAACTCCATTTACTGTGGTCCAGGCTCCTGGGCATCTAAAATGGCGGATCCACATGTCAGTACATGGGGCAAGGAACGCAGGGAAGGCAAGGCGGGATGACCCTGAATCACATCCAGGATGCAGCCTATCAGCAGCCAGTCACCCCCTGTGATGTCACAGCCCTATATATTCGGCAGCCATTTTGCAGCTCGTCATTTCATTCATTACACTGCAGTGAGATAGGATGGACATCGCTGTGTGTGTGTTACACAGAAAAGCTTTTTGCAGCAGCGTTTCACCACTTAGTCACCTCAGCCTTCTGTAGAACACAGAGCTCAGCGTTTTTGCACAGAAATGAATTCTTACTGCAGCGATTAACCCCTCAGTGACTGTGAACAGCATTGGATTACAGAGAGGGGCAGAGACCTGTGTGTTTCCTCAGCTGCAAAAACGTTTTCACAGGAGGGAGAAATCATTTTTTAGAGCAAATCTGTGTCTTTAGAAAGATAATAATAATTTGTTTGCTATGGGACTTATTTATATATCTCTATATAAAACATACCTGATTAAGATAGTGGTAAGTATGACAGCACTGTATATTGTAGATAGTGTAATGATGGATGCTATTTGTTTCACACTTTTTTGGACTTTTTCGGATTGTATCAATATCTATGAACAGAAATTGCTATTAAATGAATGCTATGTATTAAATAAGCATTCGCTATGGATCGTACTGATTTTTTAAATGTTCAAATATACTTTTGTTTTTGTTGCCTTTCGGTAGTTCTGTTGCAAATCCTGTATCGATTGGCTCACTTCTTTGGTGATGAGGCTCAGAGGGAGCTGGATATAAGGAAGGTCCGTGAGTTACAGTGGGAGAACGCCCCGGCCTGTTAACTCTCACTTCGTGGTTAATCTGATGGTATGGGATGTGAGTGGTGACGTCACTACTACTGCCGCGGAGGTCCACACTTCTTTCCAACGCATTTCGGAAACTGTCACGCTGTTTCCTTCATCGGGGATGGTAAGTGTTGGATCCTTTTTTCTTACTTAACCTGCGAGTGATTTGGCCATTCCTAGTATATGAATAATTCCTTCGTAGTTGTTGTATGTACCTGCATAGAAAATTTATAGTTGGCTACAGAAATCCAAAAATTTCTAGTTCGGAATTTAAACCGTGGGGGATTATGGTATTCATATTAAAGATCCATTTGGACTCAGCCCTAGATAGTTGGGCTATATAATTTCCTCCCCGCTTATTAGGTATTATTTTCTCTATATCGAAAAATAATGTATCTTTCAGTTGCTGGTCGTGCTTTTCTTTATAATGGAGTGACAAAGGATGGCCTTCGTTTCCTCTCTTGATGTTAAATAGATGTTCTCCTAGACGAGTTTTTAGCTGTCTTTTTGTTCAGCCAATATATGTTTTGTTGCAGGGACATTCCATAAATTATCCCCGATGTATTGCAGTTTATGTGGTCCTTGATCTTGTAGTTTATTTCTTCTTTCGGATTAATTATGATGTATGTAGGTTTTGTACATGTGCTGGATCTACACATTTTACAATTTTTGCACGGGAAAAAACCTTCCTTTAATGGTAAAAATGTTGTTGACTGATTTTTTGATACAAGATTTTTCCTAAATGATTTTACTGTAGGGGCGATTTTATTCCCAATGTTTTGTGCTTTCCTATAGATAAACGATGGTTTTTCTATCATGTGTTCTCCTAATATTTTTTCGTTTAGGAGAATACCCCAATGTTTATTTATTATTTTTTTTAAACAAGTAGCTTTGCTTATTGTAATTAGTAATGATGGGAATTTTTAATTGTTGGTTTTTAGTTGTTTGAATTTTCCTTATGTGTGTTTACTCATCCGGTTCCTTTCTGATCAACTTTATTCTATCTATTTTTTCCACTTATTTTTGCGTGTTTTTCAGGTTCTCTATTGTATACCCTTTAGTGATAAATTTATTTTCTAGCTCTGCTGCTTCCCTGTTGTATTGATCTATTTCTGTGCAGTTGCGACGCAAACGAAGGAACTGGCTGCGTGGAATATTTTCCAATCAAATTGGCAAACGGCAACTTTTCATATGAATAAAACTATTGCTATCAGTGGGTTTGTTATATGTGCTAGTGGTAATTAGTGATGTCGCAAACATAAAATTTTCGGTTCGCAAACCGCGAATGCGAACTTCTGCTAAAGTTTGCGAACCGGCGAACAGGGCGAACCGCCATTGACTTCAATGGGCAGGCGAATTTTAAAACCCACAGGGACTCTTTCTGGTCACAATAGTGATTTAAAAGGGGACTATTACCTGGACTGTGGCGTGCTGGAGTGGGATCCATGGCAAAACTCCCATGGAAAATTACATAGTTGATGCAGAGTCTGGTTTAAACCATAAAGTGCAGAAATCACCTATTATTCCTAAATGGTTTTGAATAATGGGCTTTAGCCCCCTTTAGGCATCACATAGTTAAATTCCCCCCTTTAGCCAGCACATAGATTCCCCCATATTAGGCAGCACATAGTTAGAGCCCCCCTTGAGGCAGCACATAGTGGGATTTGAACCCAAGGCCCCAGCGCTGCAAGGCAGCAGTGCTAACCTCTGAGCCACCATGCTACCTTTAGCATACATCTAATATCCACGGTTGCTAAAATGGACAGAGATGTCAGCAGAGAGTACCAGAAAAATTAGGCATGTACACATGCCTGAAAAATTTGGTATTGTTGCAGCCGCTTCTGTAGCAGCGGACAGAAAAATTGCAGCACCATAACAAGTGCAGCAGCAGAGGCCAGAAAAATTAGGCATGTACACATGGATGAAAAATTTGGTATTGTCGCAGCCGCATCTGTAGCAGCAGCCAGAAAAATTGCAGTACCAGCAAAAGTGCAGCAGCAGAGGCCAGAAAAATTAGGTATGTACACCTGGCTGGAAAATTTGGTATTGTCGCAGCTGTAGCAGCGGCCATAAAAATTGCAGCACCATAACAAGTTCAGCAGCAGAGGCCAGAAAAATTAGGCATGTACACATGGATGAAAAATTGGGTATTGTCGCAAAAAAAATTTGTTGGTTTTGCCAGGCAGAAAGTGCCCTAAAACATTGCGGCTTGAACCCTAGTTGGTGGCGGATAAGTCACGCAAGTCATCCGGCATTCAGAGTTCAAATACAGCAGCGTGTGGACCATTTTTAGGCCAAGGCAGCTAATCTGATCAGGCCTTGTTCAGTCAAATGTATCGCCCAGTGTCAGTCCCTTCGGGATCCATCCCTCATTCATTTTAAGAAAGGTGAGGTAATCCAGACTTTTTTGACCAAGGCGACTCCTCTTCTCAGTGACAATACCTCCTGCTGCACTGAAGGTCCTTTCTGACAGGACACTTGAAGCGGGACAGGCCAGAAGTTCGAGTACAAATTGGGATAGCTCAGGCCACAGGTCAAGCTGGCACACCCAGTAGTCAAGGGGTTCATTGCTCCTCAGAGTGTCGATATCTGCGGTTAAGGCCAGGTAGTCTGCTACCTGTTGGTCAAGTCCTTCTCTGATGGTGGACCCCGAAGGGCTGTGGTGATGCGTAGGACTTAAAAAGCTCCGCATGTCCTCCATCAACAGCATGTCTGTACAGCATCCTGTCCTTGCCGGCATGTTCGTGGGAGGAGGATTATTTTCACCTCTTCCCCTGTTAGATCCCTGTTGTGCTGTGACATGACCCTTATACACTGTGTACAGCATACTTCTTAATTTATTTTGGACCTGCTGAATCCTTTCCGCCTTGCTGTAATGCGGTAGCATGTCAGGCACTTTATGTTTATACCGGGGGTCTAGTAGCGTGGACACCCAGTACAGGTCGTTCTCCTTCATCCTTTTTATACGAGGGTCCCTCAATAGGCACGACAGCATGAAAAACCCCATTTGCACAAGGACGGATGCCGAGCTACTCATGTCCCGTTCCTCATCCTCAGTGATGTCAGGGAAGGTATAATCTTCTTCCTCCCAGCCACGTACAACACCACGGGAACCAAATAGGTGACAAGGAGCACCCTGGGGTGCCTTCTGTAGTTGGTCTTCCTCCTCCTCTTCAAAGCCACATTCCTCCTCTGACTCCTCTTCCTCACAATCCTCTTCCAGCGTGGCCGCAGGTCCAGCAAGCGATGCTGATAAGGCTGTTTCTGGAGGTGATGGTGTCCACAACTCTTCCTCTTCACGCTCATCTACTGCCTGATACAGCACTCTTCGCAGGGCACGCTCCAGGAAGAAAACAAATGGTATGATGTCGCTTATGGTGCCTTCGGTGCGACTAACCAGGTTTGTCACCTCCTCAAAAGGAGGTGCCTACAGGCATTGCGCATGAGCCTCCAGTAACGTGGCAAAAAATTCCCAGCTCTGCAGATGATGTCCTAGCACCCCGGTCATACAAATATTCATTGACGGCTTTTTCTTGTTGGAGCAGGCGGTCGAACATTAGGAGTGTTGAATTCCAACGTGTTGGGCTGTCGCAAATCAAGCGCCTCACTGGCATGTTGTTTAGCCGCTGGATACCTGACAAGTGCGCCATGGTCGTGTAGGAACACCTGAAATGGCCACACATCTTCCTGTACTGCTTCAGGACATCCTGTAAGCCTGGGTACTTGACCACAAAGCATGTACAATCAGATTACACACATGTGCCTTGCACGGCACATGTGTCAACTTGCCCAACCTCAATGCCACCAACAAATTTGTTCTGTTGTCACAAACCACCTTGCCAATCTCCAGTTGGTGTGGAGTCAGCCACTGGTCCACCTGTGCGTTCAGGGCCGACAGGAGCGCTGGTGCGGTGTGACTCTCCGCTTTGAGGCAAGTCAACCCCAAGATGGCGTGACACTGCCGTATCCGGGATGTGGATTAGCACCTGGGGAGCTGGGGGGTTCCGGTCATGTGGAGCAAGACGCAGCAGTGGAAGAGGACTCGGCCGAGGATGTTATGGAAGAGGATGGAGTAGGAGGAGTAGAGGAGGTGGCAGCAGGCCTGCCTGCAAGTCGTGGCGGTGTCACCAACTCCTCTGCAGAGCCACGCATTCCATGCTTGGCAGCCATCACCAGTTTTACCCAATGCCCAGTGTAGGGGATATACCTGCCCTGACCATGCTTTGCAGACCAGGTATCAGTGGTCAGATGGACCCTTGCCCCTACACTGTGTGCCAGACATGCCATAATTTCCTTTTGCACAATGGAGTAAAGGTTGGGATTTGCCTTTTGTGCAATAAAATGACGTCCGGGTATCTTCCACTGTGGTGTCCCAATGGCTACAAATTTTTTAAAGGCCTCAGACTCCACCAGCTTGTATGGTAAAAGCTGGCGGGCTAGCAGTTCCGACAAGCCAGCTGTCAGACGCCGGGCTAGGGGGTGACTTTAGGACATTGTCTTCTTGCGCTCAAACATCTCCTTGACAGACACCTGACTGTGGGCAGATGAGCAGGAACTGCTCAAGGCGAGAGATGGAGAGGCGGATGGTTGAGAGGGGGCAAGGAGGACAGCAGTGGTTGACCTGGCTGAAGATGCTGGACCAGGAGGAGGATGGCGGCTTTGACTTTGTGTGCTGCTTGTACTGACGTGTTGATCCCATAGGCGTTTGTGATGTGACATCATGTGCCTTCGCAAAGCAGTTGTGCCTAGGTGGGTGTTGGACATCCCACGACTCAGTTTCTTCTGGCTCAGGTTGCAAATGGCCTCACTGTTGTCAGAGGCAGACACACACAAAAAATGCCACAGTGCTGAGCTCTGCGATGACGGCATTCTGGTGGTGGCAACAGCATGCGTTGATTAGCATCCCGTCTGACTGACCCCGGGTGCTGATGCATACTGTCTGACTGTGCCACTAGCTCCTTGCGACGACCTCCCCCTGCTTCCAACTCGTCTCCTCCTCCTCTCTGTCTCCCCATCTGAACTTTCCCCCTCTTCTTCTCTTCTAGCGAGCACCCACGTGGCATCCACAGAGACATCGTCATCATCAACACCTTCACCGCTATCTGACACCTCAAGAAAGGAAGCAGCAGCGGGTACAACATCATCATCAAACCGTACGTCCATGTGTGTAATGCAGCCTGACTGAGACATATCCCTGTTAACTACATCCTCTGGCAATAATGGTTGTGCATCACTCATGTCTTCAAACTGATGTGTAAATAACTCCTCTGACGGATCAAGTAAAGCTGCTGCAGTGCTAGTGTTGGTGTTGGCGGCAGGCGGGCAAGTGGTAGCATGAGAGGTGCCCGAAGCTAGGCTAGAGGAGGAGAAGGATTGTGCGTCAAGGTTCTGAGCGGAAGCTGTAGTAGATTGGGTGTCTTGTGATAGCCAGTCAACTAAGTCCTCAGAACTTTGGGGGTTCAGGGTACGTGGCCTCTGAACACTGGCCATTCTAGGGCCAAAGGGAATCCCAGTACCACAAAGGCCCCTGCGGGGTGGACTTCCTCTGCCTGTCATTTTTTTGGTTAAATTTGCACAAGTATCACACCAAATGTGATTTGCACTAGGGTGACACAATTTGCCCTGCAGGCAAAAAAACTGACAACTGTGACGTGAACTGTCAGTGACAACTGGTTTTATTTAACAGCCAAAAAAGGTATTTTTTTTTTATTTGCACAACTATCAAACCTAATGTGATTTGCACTAGGGTGACACAATTTGCCCTGCAGGCAAAAAAACTGGCAACTGTGACGTGAACTGACAGTGATGACTGATTTTATTTAACAGCCAAAAAATATATATATATTTTCTATTTGCACAACTGTCACACCTAATGTGATTTGCACTAGGGTGACACAATTTGCCCTGCAGGCAAAAAAAATGGCAACTGTGACGTGAACTGACAGTGACGACTGATTTTATTTAACAGCCAAAAAAGTATTTTTATTTTTTTTATTTGCACAACTGTCACACCTAATGTGATTTGCACTAGGGTGACACAATTTGCCCTGCTGGTAAAAAAAAAAATGGCAACTGTGACGTGAACTGACAGTGACGACTGATTTTATTTAACAGCCAAAAAAGTATTTTTATTTTTTTTATTTGCACAACTGTCACACCTAATGTGATTTGCACTAGTGTGACAATGAGCAAAAAAGCTTGCCAGCAGAGTTCCCCTTTTAAGCAGTGGTCCCCAATCAGGGTGCCTCCAGCTGTTGCAAAACACACGGACTGATATATTTCAGCCCTTTGAATACTGTAGTAGTTAGTTGCTTTAAAGAAAAAAAGCTTGCCAGCGGAGTTCCCCTTTTATGCAGTGGTCCCCAACCAGGGTGCCTCCAGCTGTTGCAAGACACATGGACTGATATATTTCAGGCCTTTGAATACTGTAGTAGTTAGTTGCTTGAAGGAACTTAAGTTTTATACTGGAGTACCCCTTTTAACCAACGGTTCCCTCCCAACCAGGGTGCCTCCAGCTGTTGCAAGACACACGGACTGATATCTTTCAGCCCTTTGAATACTGTAGTAGTTAGTTGCTTGAAGGAACTTAAGTTTGATTCTGGAGTACCCCTTTTAACCAGCAGTTCCCTCCCAACCAGGACTGATATCTTTCAGCCCTAAAAAGGGCTTTTTTTGATGGTGCTGTCCTTAAAGCAGATGTTACACTAGTGCTTTAGAAGTAAACAGGACCCTGAATACACCACCTAGCAGCAACCTAGCTATCGCTTTCCCTATACAGCAGGAGCAGCTTCTCTGACCCTCCACTTCCTAAGCCTGCAGCATGCTGAATGAGGCTAAAATGGCGTCCGTGCAAGAGGTAGGAGGGTCTGGAAGGGAGGGACTGCTGCTGATTGGCTGTAATGTGTCTGCTGACTCTGACTCACAGGGTCAAAGTTTACTGCAATGTTAAAGTATAGGGGGCGGATCGAATTTCACATATGTTCGCCCGGCGATGCAAACGCGAACATGCTAAATTCGCCGGGAACTGTTCGCAGGCGAACAATTCGCGACATCTGTAGTGGTAATTTTATTATTTGCAATAGTGATATTGAGATCTAAAAAATTTACTGATGTCTTGCTAAAATCTGCTGTAAAATTTAAAAAATATAAGGAACAAGGATCCAACACTTACCATCCCAATGAAGGAAACAGCGTGACTGTTTCCGAAACGCGTTGGAAAGAAGTGTGGACCTCCATGGTAGTAGTAGTGACATCACCACTCACATCCCATACCACCGGATTAACCGCGAAGTGCGAGTTAACGAAACGGTTGAGACGCCACCGGCCGGGGTGTTCTCCTGCTGTAACTCATGGACCTTCCTTATATCCAGCTCCCTCTGAGCCTCATCACCGAAGAAGTGAGCCATTCGATACAGGATTTGCAACAGCAGTACCGAACGGCAACAAAAACGCAAGTATATTTGAACATTTAAAAAATCTGTATGATCCATAGCGAATGCTTATTTAATACATAGCATTCATTTCATAGCAAATTCTGTTCATAGATATTGATACAATCTGAAAAAAATCTGAAAAAGTGTGAAACAAATAGCATCCATCATAACACTATCTACAATATACAGTGCTGTCATACTTACCACTATCTTAATCAGGTACGTTTTATATAGAGATATATAAATAAGTCCCATAGCACTGACCATAACAAATTATTATTATCTTTCTAAATAAACGTGTATGTTTTTGCGGTATTGCATACGTTTTGGTCTAGCAGCTCTACAGGATATAATCCCATTTCCACAATTGTAGCACTTCTGTCATTCTTGATTATTACATTTTCAAATCTGTGTCTTTGTTCCACAACAACTAGTCTGCTGGTTATACTAGTCTGTAGACTGTATAATCCATACCCAGCAGTCTATTCCTAATAGTATTTGAGAGAGAGTCTTTTTGCAATTTTGGGTTTAGTACATAGTGACTGTGTGCTCCAGCTCTGTTATGTACTGCTGGTGCTGTGGGCAAAAAAATTTTTTTTGCGTCCTGTAGCGCATTTTTATGCCCTCATAAGTGCATACCACATATCTACATCTAAGTAGTGTACTATTTTGTACCTGTTAATCTGTCAAGGGCCTACATACTGTGAAAGGACAGCCAAAAGTAATCACCGGCTGGTGTTTTACTCTAATACGGTTTTTTTTTCTGCCCTCTTTGTTCCACCACAAATGGTCTGCTGGTTATACTAGTCTGTAGAAGGTATTATACATACCCAGCAGTCCATTCCTAATAGTCTGTGAAAGAGTGCAATTTTATGTTTAGCGACTTTGTGCTGCAGCACTGTTGTGTACTGCTGGTGTTGTGCAAAAATAAGTTTTTTAAGCGTACTGTAGCACATTTTTCTGCCCTCATAAGTGCATACAACATACCTACATCTAAGTAGCGTACTATTTTGTACCTGTTAATCTGTCAAGGACCTATGTACTGTGAAAGGACAGCCAATAGTACACACCTGCTGCTGTTCTAGACAAATACTGTTTTAAGCGTAGTGAAGCGTATTGTACTCCCCTCATATACGCAATAAGTATGTCAGGCAGAGTAGTGACAGGACATGCACAGTGGAGTGTCAGAGGCCTAAATTCATCAGGCATAGGTCGCAGCAGAGTAGGGGTGTCTGGCAGCTGGAGTTGCAGCAAGAGGTCTGAGCTCACGGTGTCAGCTAGCAGTTGTGTCTCGACCAGCAACCCAGCAGCTGTGATTGATCGGTTCACTCGGTCATCCACTTCATCCTAAGTGACATCCGACACCCCCAGTCAACAGTCGGTGGGTTCCTCAGACTCAACCCTCAGTTCACATGGCCCTCATGCTGCTGCTGCCACCTCAAGGCTCTCTTATTGTTCTGCCATGTGACATGTGACTCCTTGTTAAATTTGGTGCTTTGTACCCACACGCTGGGGCCCGGGACACTAAAACTTGGCAGTTAAAATTTTAATATCTTAAATTTAAAAAACTTAAATTTCAATTCAATTTAAATTTAAATTCCCCGGTTATTAGTGGTGTACCCCAAGGTTCAGTACTGGGCCCGCTGTTGTTTAATTTATTTATCAATGATATAGAGGATGGTATTAACAGCTCTGTTTCTATCTTTGCAGATGACACCAAGCTTTGTAGCACGGTACAGTCTATAGAGGATGTGCATAAGTTACAGGATGACTTGGATAGACTAAGTGTCTGGGCATCCACTTGGCAAATGAGGTTCAATGTGGATAAATGTAAAGTTATGCATCTGGGTACTAATAACCTGCATGCGTCGTAGGTCTTAGGGGGGATTAAACTGGCAGAGTCACTGGTAGAGAAGGATCTGGGTGTACTTGTAGATCACAGACTACAGAATAGCATGCAATGTCAGGCTGCTGCTTCCAAAGCCGGCAGGATATTGTCATGTATAAAAAGAGGCATGGACTCAAGGGACAGGGACATAATACTCCCCCTTTATAAAGCATTGGAACGGCCTTACCTGGAATATGCTGTTCAGTTTTGGGCACCTGTCCATAAAAGGGACACTGCGGAGTTGGAAAGGGTGCAGAGACGCGCGACTAAACTAATATGGGGCATGGAACATCTTAGCTATGAGGAGCGATTAAAGGAGTTACAATTGTTTAGTCTTGAGAAGAGACGTTTAAGGGGGGATATGATAAACGTATATAAGTATATTAATGGCCCATACAAAAAATATGGAGAAAAACTGTTCCAGGTTAAACCCCCCCAAAGGACGAGGGGGCACTCCCTCCGTCTGGAGAAGAAAAAGTTTAGTCTCAAGGGGCGACACGCCTTCTTTACCGTTAGGACTGTGAATTTATGGAACGGTCTACCTCAGGAACAGGTCACAGCAGGAACAATTAACAGCTTTAAAACAGGATTAGATACATTCCTGGAACAAAATAACATTAATGCTTATGAAGAAATATAAAATCCCATCCCTTCCCCAATATCGCGCCACACCCTACCCCTTAATTCCCTGGTTGAACTTGATGGACATATGTCTTTTTTCGACCGTACTAACTATGTAACTATGTAATGGTCTCCTCATGCTTCAGGCACCTCCAGGCTGTGCAATTCAGAGACTATATGGTATCCTCATGATTCAGCCACCTCCAGGCTGTGTCATTCAGCCACTGTATGGTCTCCCCATGCTGCCACAAACTCCAGGCAGTCATTCAGCCACTATATGGTCTCCGCATACTGATGCCATCTCCAGGCTCTGTCATTGTGCTGCCATGTGACTCCTTGTTAAATTTGGTACTTTGTACCCACACACCGGGGCCCGGGACACTAAAACTTGGGAGTTAAAATTTCAATTTCAAAATCTTAAATTTCAATGGTCTCCTCATGCTTCTGCCAACTCCAGGCTGTGCCATTCAGACACCAAATGGTATCCTCATGCTTCAGCCACCTCCAGGCTGTGCCATTCTGCCACTATATAGTCTCCTCATGATTCAGCCCCTCCAGGCTGTGTCATTCAGCCAATATATGGTTTACTGATGCTGCTGGGCCTGGGCCTAAAATTTTTTATGGTAGCTCTAGCTACCATAAATCTTCAATTTAAATTTCAAAATTAATCTTTTTATCTTAGGGATTGTGAAGCCCTAGTATCTACTCATGCTGCTGCCAGCTCCAGGCTGTGTCATTCAGCCACTATATGGTCTCCTCATGCTTCAGCCGACTCTGCGCTGTGCCATTTAGACACTACAGTATATGGTCTCCCCATGCTGCCACTAACTCCAGGCAGTCATTCAGCCACTGTATGGTCTCCTCATACTGATGCCACCTCCAGGCTCTGTCATTGTGCTGCCATGTGGCATGTGACTCCTTGGGGCACTAAAACTTGGGAGTTAAAATTTCAATTTCAAATTCTTAAATTTAAATTAAAAAATCTTAAATTTCAATGGTCTCCTTATGCTTCTGCCAACTCCAGGCTGTGCCATTCAGACACTATATGGTATTCTCATGCGTCAGCCACCTCCAGGCTGTGCCATTCTGCCACTATATAGTCTCCTCATGATTCAGCCACCTCCAGGCTGTGTCATTTAGCCAATATATGGTTTATTGATGCTGCTGATCCTGGGCCTAAAAATGTTTATGGTAGCACTAGCTACCATAAATCTTCAATTAAAATTTCAAAATTCATCTTTTAATCTTAAGGATTGTGAAGCCCTAGTGTCTACTCATGCTGCTGCCAGCTCCAGGCTGTGTTATTCAGCCACTATATGGTCTCCTCATGCTGCCAACACCTCCACACTGTGTCATTTAGCCACTATATGGTCTCCTCATACTGTCAACACCTCCATGCTGTGTCATTCAGACACTATATGGTCTCCTCATGCTGCCAAAACCTCCACGCTGTGTAATTCAGCCACTATATGGTCTCATCATACTGATGCCACCTCCAGGCTCTGTCATTGTGTCACTCTGTAGCAGTGATTCTAATAGCGCTGACTGTAATCTGCATGTCATACTGAATAACAGTATTATTTCACTACCCCAGCACACTCCATATGCGTGTTAAAACAAAGCAAAGTGTTTTACACCCCTATTGAGGCTCTCTGTAGGCCAGAAATAGCCATTTTTAATATAGATTTGCCACCTGCTCCCCTGTTTAATAACTCCTAATCGCATCGGGTCTCAGAAGTGAGACCCGGTGCGATCAATCCCTCAGCCCCTGTACTACAACTCCCTTCATGGAACAGAGTCTGATGGGGGTAGTAGTACAAACACTAATGTAGCCTCACCAGCCGACTCCTGCAGCCGGTGAACTACTACTCCCATCATGGAAACAAGTCAGTTCCATGATGGGAGTAGTAGTATTCCTGGCTGTGGGAGTCTGTAGGCAGAGATGTTAAAACGGCCGTACATGAGGGATGTTATCATGTTATTTTGACGGACGCTATTCAGGCGTTAGCACCCGTTATTTTATCCGTTATTATACATCCGTTTTTACACAGAAAACGGATGTTTAATACCGAATTAATACTCATAGTGTGAAGTGAGCCTTAGTCTGACAGGACCGACCCCTCATAAACCCATGTTGATGATAAACTCACCGGCCTATAGTTCACAGGATCACATTTTGACCATCAGAATTTCTACCAAGTATTGCAGAGCTTATTTTTCCCTATCAACAAAAATATGCAGTGTGAACATAACTGCAAGAGTTAGAAAAGCCTGTAAATGATTGCAGAAAATATGGCATGTGTGGTGTCCCAGTACAGGTATATTATGTCAAGGTATTGTAGGCCCTGTCAGATTGAGACCTCCAGTGTCCTGGGGGCTCCCCTGCAGGGACTCAACCATTTCTAATGTATATTTTGCACTGTTATAACTTAGTAATCCGTTAAATCTGTAGCTTTAAGTATGTTTCCTAGCAACCTCAAGTCTAGTCAGGGTATATGAGAGTGGAGGACTGAGAGCTAGACTAGACTTTTGGGCAGAATGTTATGTTATGCTGTTATTTATATGTGACTTTATTGTAACTCCTAAAGGGGATACAGACAACTCTATGATCCACAGCTGCCTGGCCAATGGGCTGCAGTTTAGCCTTCCCTTATAATAGGTAGCATATCCTGTAGTGCGTGTTCTGACGCAGAGAGAGAGAGAGAGAGTGTGGTAGTGTTCTGACATAGATACAGAGTTGGTGCAGATGCAGAGATGTAGAGAATCCGCAGAGTAGGATAGCCCGCAGAGGGTATCCACCGAGGAGAGATAAGAAAGAGCATGAAGTAACCCCAAATAATACCAAGTCTTTACTTGCCTTAATCAGAGGACTTCTAAAGGAGAATCCATTGAATTCCGGCGAAAAGCCACAATCTACCGACACTTCAGTAAGTGACTTTAATCTCAAGACTACAAAAGACTTTAATCGCAAGCCTAATATAGCGCAGACCTAAAATTCCTAGTCCGGTCATAGAAGCCAAACTCATATGCAATATAAAGTCCAGGCCCTGCAAGCCGTGTGGTCCTCTAGTGACTGTCTGTTAATCCTTTGGGAGACTTTGGTTGAGCGCTGTGAAGATTGTACCACCTGTCTTCAAGCTAGTAAAGCCTCCGTTAAACTGCAACCTAGTGTGGAGTCCATTCTTTCCTTGCTAGCCTGTGGGGAGACGGAGTTCCCCGGACCTGTAGTAACCCGGGAGCTACCAAGACTACAGTGGCGTCACGAGACATTAAGGGTTAATACCATCCGACCCTGGGTTTATACCCCCAAGAACCAAGTAACTAACCCCAGTGTAGTGGCGGTCGTGGATAACACCCGTGGTCACCACAGTGGCGTTGCGACCCGGGTGCAGGGGGTGCGGCCCGCACCGGGTGACACCAACCTAATGGGGTGACACCAAGACGCTCCGCAGCACCCACCCCCCCTCCCCAGCTACACCGGCACCCCCCATCTGTGCCCGACCGGCCCCCCATCCGTCAGCACCCCCCCCCCCACTTCACCTGCGCTGTGTGTGCGGTGCGCCCGTCCGTCAGCAACACCCCCCCCCTTCACCTGCACTGTGTGCCCGTCCGTCATCAGCCCCCCCCCCTCACCTTCACCAGCACTGTGCCCGGCCTCCGCTCCCACGTCTGTGCCGGCCTGACATCACACCGCATGGCGGCGTAGGAGGACGTCAGTTACGTCACTCGCAGGGCGCCCGGTGAGAAGGAGCGCTGCGCTGGATGGGTGAGTGTGTGTGTGTCTCTCTGTCTGTCTCTCTATGTTTGTGTGTGTGTGACTGTGTGTATGTGACTGTGTGTGTGTGACTGTGTGACTCTGTGTGTGTGTGTGAATGTGTGTGTGTTTGTGTGACTCTTTGTGTGTGTGTGTGAGACTCTGTGTGTGGGTGTCTGACTGTGTGTGTGTTTGTGTGTGTGTCTCTCTGTGTTGTATGTTTTTTTTTGTGTGTGTGTGTGGGGGGGGGGGGGGGGTTGAACCAGCGATCTAATGTGGGGAGACTTTGACCCATTGTGGGGAACCTGCAAGGGCACCTGCGGCCTAATGTGGGGAAACTACTACCAAATATGCGGAGTCTATGCTACCTAATGTGGGGAATCTGTGCTACCAAATGTGGGGAGTCTATGCTACCTTATGTGGGGAGTCTATGCTACCTTATGTGGGGAATCTGTGCTACCGAATGTGGGGAATCTGTGCTACCGAATGTGGGGAATCTGTGCTACCGAATGTGGGGAATATATGCTACCTAATGTGGGGAATCTGTGCTACCTAATGTGGGGAAATTGCTACCTAATGTGGGGAATCTGTGCTACCTAATGTGGGGAATCTGTGCTACCTAATGTGGGGAATCTGTGCTACCTAATGTGGGGTAACTGGTACCAAATGTGGGGAATCTATGCTGCCTAATGTGGGGAAACTGCTACCTACCTAATGTGGGGGAACTGCTGCCTGGTGGATGATGGCGGTGATCCTGCCGATGGATGATGGGGGTGATCCTGCCAGGGGGGATGGCCAGTAGCACCCTCATCATCCTCCAGCAACACCCCACCAGTAGTAGCACCCCCATCATCCACTAGCAACACCACCAATACCCCCCTCCCGTGGTAATAGCATCAGCTAACGGATGTTGAGGGGTGTTACTGCGGTTGTGGTATTATATTCAGAGGGTGCACTGTATGGCAACGTTATATTCAGAGGGCGCAGTTTGTGGTAGTATTATATTCAGAGGGCGCAGTTTGTGGTTGTATTATATTCAGAGGGCGCAGTTTGTGGTTGTATTATATTCAGAGGGTGCAGTTTGTGGTAGTATTAGAGATGAGCGAACTTACAGTAAATTCGATTCATCACAAACTTCTCGGCTCGGCAGTTGATGACTTATCCTGCGTAAATTAGTTCAGCCTTCAGGTGCTCCAGTGGGCTGGAAAAGGTGGATACATTCCTAGGAAAGAGTCTCCTAGGACTGTATCAACCTTTTCTAGCCCACGGGAGCACCTGAAAGCTGAACTAATTTATGCAGGATAAGTCATCAACTGCCGAGCCGAGAAGTTCGTGACGAGTTTAATTTACTGTAGTTCGCTCATCTCTAAGTATTATATTCAGAGGGGGCAGTGGGTGGTAGTATTATATTCAGAGGGTACAGTATGTGGTAGTATTATATTCAGTGGGTACAGTGTGTGGCGGTATTATATTCAGGGGTACAGTATGTGGCAGATTTATATTCAGAGTGTACAGTATGTGTTGGTATTATATTCAGAATGTACAGTGTGTGGTAGTATTATATTCAGTGGGTATGGAAGGTTTATAATCAGAGAGTATAGTGTATAGTAGTATTATATTTAGAGGATACAGTGTCTGGCAGGTTCATAATAATAATTGTTTTCATATAGAGGATGAGAATGCGCTGACATAGTGAGGAGACGTCTGGGCGTCACATTCTGCAGAGAGAAGTTTAAGCTGGAACAAGTCCTGGCGGTATGTACCATCTGAATTAGATAAGGGAAGACTATAGAGAAGACGTCACCTGTAGTCACTGATATCATTGTGTATTGTCCTCTCTATGTCCTATCAGAGCTGTAGTGTTCTACAGTTATGGTGAGTGAAACTACAGCTCCCAGCATAACCTCACCACTGCTCAAAGGGGTACTCTACTGGAAAACATTTTTTTTTAATCAACTGGTGCTACAAAGTTAAACAGATTTGTAAATTACTTCTATTTAAAAATCTTAATCCTTCCAGTACTTATTAGCTGCTGTATAAGCGATTCACAGGAAGTTATTTTCTTTTTTAAATTCTTTTCTGTCTGACCACAGTGCTCTGTGCTGACACTCTTTTTTATTATAAAAATACAAAACAATTCCAAAAAACAAAAACAAAAAACAAGCTTAACCAGCTACAACAGAAATGTAAAATAAAATAAAACCCTGCGTAACCGGCCAGCCCAGCTTTAATAAATTCTAAAATATACCAAACTACAACTATACTATACCCATACAACTAAGCAAACTATGAAATTCACACACACATAACATTTAAAAAAAATAAAAATAAAAATATATAAAAAATTATATTAGCTCAACTTGGCTAATTAAATGAAATAAATAAATCAACATAAAAATTCAGCACCACCTGGCTATAACTCAAAATCATCCATACTTGGGAAAATAAATAAATAAATCAAGCAACAGAAAACATAACACACGCATAATCTCCAAAACTAACAAACACACACACACACATATTGAGAATGAACATAACAACAGCACAACTTGGCTTATCAAAAATAAATAAATATAAAAAAAAAAAAAAAAATATTTAATAAATAACCGGTTTTTAAAAAAAATGTTATATATACACAGACAAAAACACCTACATATAATAATAATAATAATAATACATAACTACAACTGGTCCAACTGCCCTTTTCTTATGGCTAATGCAACAATATAAAACAAAATACATAACACAATATACCAACAAATAAATAATATAAAACAATATACATAGCACAGTATACATACAAATATAATAAATGTGCCTCACAAAAATACCTACAAAAACCCTAAAATAAATCCTACACTAAAACTGTGCCCTCTCCCACACCACCCCTCCTGTACATGGGTCAGTCCATAACCGTTCGTACAGTTCTTAAGTCCAGTCCTTAACTGACCCATGTCAGATCCCCTAAGGAGAAAAAATAAATAAAAAAAATAAAATAAAAACACACAAATACCCCCTCCCCACCTAGCACTCCAACCAACCAACTAAATACAACCTTATATACAAGACCACAACCCAATTTAGGCCCAAGTTCAGTGCCTGTAAGCCCTTCATACCATATCAGCTGTAAACAAAACAAAAAGCTATGGTGCACATGCAACAGCCCACAACCAGGGAGAAGGATGGCAGATCTGATGCACTGAAGAAATTTAAACTCTTTCCCTAATTCCCCCTACTATTCTCCCTAATTCTATCCCTTCATTAAAACTGACCCTACTATCACCCTATCTCTATCCCTGTATGCCTGTCCCTAACCAAAATAAAGGTACTCTACCAAAAAGGTCTAGTACCTAGGGCACATGAAAAGAAAACCCTCTCCATAGGAGAGAAGCCCTACTGGTACCAAGACTGCCATACTCCAAAGACCTGATCTTCCCGAGGTCACCTGTGATGTTCCTACAGACCTCCACCTCGGAGAGGACTTTCTGCTGGGTGGACACTAAACACCATGCATTCCACGTGTGATACTCAACCACTAAGCTGACTAAAAATAAAGTGCCCCGATCTTGGCCACCGAGGGTCCTGAATGCCCCATAAGCCCACTCCGGATAGGTAAGGCCGGCAAGTTGACTCCAGCCGATGGAAGCGCCCACCCGGTTGTAGACCCCTACGTTAAAGGGACAATGAAGCAGGAAGTGGTCCATGCTTTCCAGCGTGTCCACACACTCTTCTCGGGGACACCCCGGTCATCAGAGTTCCTGTACTTCAGGTTGTCCCTTACACCTAGCTTCCCCTGAAAGCAGCGCCAGGCCAAGTCCCAAAACTTCTGGGGGATCCTTTTCAAGTTTAAAAGATACAACCCCACCCTCAGATCCCGACCTGGGCAGTCCCTGAGCGCCAGAGGCTTCTGGAAGTGGGTCAACAGAACCAGTTTGTCAAGGAACTGCCTTGACTGGGTCCTGATCTCCCACACTCCCAGACCCCACCGACGTATCGCCTTCAGAGTCGGGGTAGCGTAAGCCGGAAGATATCCATGTGGTGTACCGAGGTCCTTCACTTGCCCTCCTCTCTCCCATTCCTGGAAGAAAGGCTGAAACCATTCCCTGCAGGAGAGTACCCACGGAGAAGCCCTCTCTTTCCAGAGGTTTGAGATGTTAGCTTTCAAGAAGGTGTTGGTTAAGAACACCACAGGGTTTACCATAGATAAACCATCTAGTCTCCTAGTACGGTACGTAACCTCCCTCTTGACTAGGTTCAACCTGTTCCCACATAACAGTTGGAAAAACAGGCTGTAGACCCTAGTGTAGTAAGCATCTGGCAAGATACATACACTGCCCAGATAGATAAACAAGGGGAGCAGGTATGATTTGATCAGGTGCACCCTTTCCCTGAGGGTCATAGACCAACCCTTCCACTGGTTCACCCTCTGAGTGGCATCATGGAGCTTACCGTCCCAGTTTTTGGTGGAATAATCATCCTGGCCGAATGTGATGCCCAGAATTTTTGCTGAGTCTTGGGGCCCTGGGAGGGTGTGCGGGAGATCAAACGTGGGATCCCCTCCTCCCAGCCAGAGACCTTCACACTTTTCCCGGTTGATCTTGGACCCGGATGCCTCCGAGTAGCGCTCCACCTCTGACATCACCACATCGACCTCCTCCCTCGAGGAGACGAAAATAGTGACATCATCAGCGTACGCCACCACTCTCTGGGTGACATCCAGCTCCACCAGACTCATCCAGACTCCTGCCAACGGCCCACGATCTACCCTCCGGACAAAGGGATCAATCGCGAACACGTATAAAAGCGGGCTCAAAGGACAACCCTGACGGACTCCGGACCCCACCTCAAAAGAGCGGCCAGACCACCCGTTCACCAGTGGGAAACTCTCTGCCCCGGCATACAAGATCTTAAGCCAATTCACGAAAGTACTCGGTAAGCCATACCTCAGGAGGACGGACCAGAGGTACTCGTGGTTCACCCAATCAAATGCTTTGGCCTGATCCAAGGACAGTAAGTACCCCTTCCAGAGACCCGCACTACTCCGCTCCACTGCCTCCCTGACACTGAGGACAGCACTTAAGGTGCTTCGGCCTGGAACAGAGCAGTGCTGAGCCCCCGAAAGGAGCCGGGGTGCAAACTTCACCAGCCGATTAAACAGTATCTTGGCCAGAAGCTTCCTGTCTGTATTGAGAAGAGCTATGGGCCTCCAATTCTCAATACGGCTAGGATCTTTACCTTTTGAGAGAAGAATCAGGGCCGACCTCCTCATTGACTTTGACAGAGTGCCCGAGGAGAGACACTCATTGAATACCTTGGTCAAGAGGGGAGCTAAAGACTCCTTAAAGGTCTTATACCACTCGGATGTTAAGCCATCCGGACCTGGCGACTTCTTGGGGGTGAGCCCCTCAATCGCCAGTCTCACTTCCTCTTCCCTGATATCTTCTGCCAAAACATCAAGAGAGGGGTCTACCCCTGGCTCAGGAATGGTTTCAGCCAGGAAAGCCGACATCCTGTCTTGATCTAGATCCTTCCTCCCCAAGAGGTGCAAGTAGAAAGATCTGACGACCTCCAGGATCCCTGATCTGGACCGATTCAGGGATCCCGTACTATCAACCAGTCCTGAGACTACTTTACTACTCACTGACATCTTGCAGTTCCTGTAAGGGTCGGGCGAGCGGTACTTCCCGAAATCCCTCTCAAAAACCAAAGATGCGTGCCTATCGTACTGACACCTCATCAGCAAGGACTTCACTCTGGAGATATCCTGCTGACTACCCCCAGTCGAGACAAGGAGCTCGAGTTTCCTCCTCAGACCCTGATACAAGCGATACCTGTTCAGGGACCTGAGGCTCGAGAGCTGGCGGAAGAACCCCGCAACCCGCTTCTTGAATATCTCCCACCACTCTGACTTACTACTACAAAGGCCCAGTAAAGGTACCTGACTCTGAAGAAAATCCTCAAAGGACTGTCTTATCTCTGTTTCCTCCAGGAGGGACGAATTCAGCTTCCAATAACCTTTACCCATCCGGGGGGTCTCTGAAACATTCAAGGAAAACAAAATCATACAGTGATCAGAGAACTCCACCTCAACCACGGACAATGCGGAAGAGACGGCTTCCTCCTTCAAATAAAACCTATCTATCCTAGACCTGCGACTACCTTGATGATAGGTGAAACCCGCGTGGCCTGAGGGGCTCCGGATGTGGGCGTCCTCTAGGCGAGCTTCCCTAACTATATTATTAAGGACCACACTATCGCAATCCAGCGGACCATTGGAGCCTCTCCTATCTTGGGACCTCGTGACATTATTGAAGTCCCCTCCAAAGATCACCTGCCGGCTTGTAAAAAGGAAGGGCTTAATCCTCATAAAAAGATTTTTACGGCCCAGCTTAGTTTGTGGGGCATAGATGTTTATGAGCCGGAGCTCTTGTCCCTTCATGAGGACATCTAAGATCAGGCACCTCCCCATTTCTAACTCAATAACCCGTCTGCATTCAACCGGAGCGGTAAAAAGGACCGCCACCCCACTATACGGCTCAGCCGCAAGAGACCAGTGGGAGGGCCCACGCCTCCACTCTCTTCTGGCTTTCACCAGAGAGGCTAGATCTGACAACCTGGTCTCCTGTAAAAAGAAAATATCGGCTTCAACACGGCCAAGAAAATCGAAGGCTGCGAATCTAGCCGGATCAGACTTTATACTGGCACAATTAATAGTGGGGTGAGTGCCGCCATCATGGGTGATTGAGTTAGACGGCCACACCTTTACTTCTGCTTCCCCTTCTTTTTCGCCCCCTCATCCCCTGAAGAAGAGGAAAGGGCAGGGCCACTTTTGGACCTTTTCTTAGATTCTGATTGGTCCATGTGGTCCCCATCTCCATCCGGCCCCAGTCTAGCCTTGCCCTCCGAGGAAGATGCCTCCGCAGGACAGGGCCCAGTTCCCCCCAGAGGATCTATCATCCTAGGCACCCGCCCTCACCTTCCCCCTCCAAGGAGGGGGAGGAGATGGTATCGAGGACGAGGTACCGGTTTGACAGGTCAATCAGAGGGGGGGCAGTCAGGCTTTCGTTTTGGACCTGGTCCGTAGTACAAGGCTTAACAGAGGGCTCCGACCTCTTCTTTCTCCCTTTCCTTTTGCCCTTGTCTTTCTTTTTTGGCCTTTCCCCACTCTCCTCATCCACACTTTCATAGTGGGAGGAATCAGAAGGGTCGGCCATTTTGCCTTCCTCTCTGCGCAGCCTCCTGATCTCCTCATCCAGCACGTTCTCCCCCAGGGCTTCAGTGGTTACAGGGCCAGCTTCAGGAGCAGGGGCTGGAGCTACCCCAGTCACCTGGGCACTCTCCAGCTCCCTACTCCTCCTACGATTTTCCTCCCGCCTTAGTTTGGCGGAGCCCTTTTTCCTCGTCACTAGCCCTGTTATGCCCCCATCCCTGCTCGTACCCTCCCCAGCCGGGGCAACTTCACAGCTCTCCCCGGCCGGAGCGGCCCCAGCACGGGCGAAGGCGCTTGGACAACGGCTGAAAGGGTGCCCGAGGACACCACACAGGTGGCACCGGATCTGTCTGCAGGATGCAGCCAGATGACCCACCCCACCACACAAAGCACAAACCTGTACAGTACAGGCTGCACTAAAATGGGTGGGGCTACTGACAGACCTTAGGCTGCCCCTGGTAAAAGACCTGGATTCTGTCACGTCCAAGGAAGGCAGCTGACAGAATGTGGGCAACTGTACTACCTGAACGCTTGAGTTTGACGGAAAACGTCCAGGCCCCAGACCAGATCCCGTGCTCATCTAGATTTTTCTTGGGCATGTCCGTCACATCCCCATACCGTCCCAGCCAGGTCATGATGTCATAGCAGGAGAGTGACTCGTTACGAGTCAAAACGGTCACTTTCTTGACTGAGTTCTGACGGGAAATAGCCTTTACAGCAAAATCCCGCCAGCCGGGCTCATTCTTCGCCACTTCGTAGTTCGACCAGAAGAGTTCGAGACCCTCCGGTCGAACAAAACTGACGTCAAATTCGGACGAACCATAGGGGTGAATCAGGGCAAAGATGTCACTCGCCCTGAATTCCATCTGGAGGAGGAGCTCAACCACTTTAGCGCGAGGTGGGCACACATCCTTGCCCCTCCAAATCAGACGGACCACGTTCCTACGGTTATTGTCCTGCCCGGGTGTCGGGAGGGACCAGACCACCTCCCCATTCTGCTCTCGGAATGCCCCCAAACCGTGCCTCTCTATCCAGAAAGACAGGTCGACCTCACCCCTTCCCTCTACAGCGATTGACCTGTCGCCCCTACGTAGAGCCTCCAGGAGGCGCTGCTGCAAGTGACCCCCGGGGCCGGATGGAGAGGGGGACCCCCCGGCAGCGACATGAGCATAGCTCCTAGGAGCAGTCACTACCGGGGGGGCAGCCGAACCAGACCCAGACTCAGACCCAGGACCACCATTCACACCACTACACCCACCAACATTCACACCACAATTCTCATCATCCATACCAGACTTTGTATTCATACCACCACTACTCCCAACATTATTCACTCCACTAACACTCCCACATGCACTCTTCTCATTCACAACACTACCACACCCATCATCCTCCCCCCCTACACTCGCGTCGTGCCTAACATATCCTGGGCTGGCTGGGACTTGTAGTACTGCCGGTTTTAACAGAGTCTTTTTTGCTGGCTTTGCTGTTGCTGGGGTCGACTCTGATGACTCCTCCTCCATGGGCGATGTTACTGCCTGAGCCTGGGGCTGCCCCTCCAAGCGCACCCCAGCTCCTCCCACAATGCCATCACCATGTCTTCCCGACTGCACGGGCTCTGAGGCTGGCACTGGCACTCGGACACTCTCCCCCCTCACAGGAGAGTGCCCCGCAGCACCCACAGAACACACAGACCGACAGTTTTCCACTCCCGATGCCCGGACACTCCCCCCCCTCACAGAGGAGAGCCCTGCAGCGCCGGTAATGTCCACGGCACTCGGGGGACCGCCCCCCAAGCACACAGACATATCACTTATCTGGACACTCCCCCCCTCACAGGGAAGTGCCCCTCAGTGCCAGCAACACCTGGGGAACCGCTCCCCGAGAAAACAGTAGCATAGCTTGCCCCTGGTGCCTGGACACGCCCCCCACCACCCTGGGGCGCTCCCGCAGCACCAGGGCTGCTCACCTTAAGCCCAATAGGACTTGCTGGCTCTATAGAGTCCTCTGCCGTCTTGGACGCCATGCTGTACCCCCCTTTCTGGCCCTGCTTCACCACAGAAACGGGGACTGGCAGTTTGGGGGGCCCAGCAGTCTGAACCAACTTTACAGCTGGCCCGGACTGCTGGAAAGGACGAAACACATAAGTCACAGTCTCCTGAACCTTCTGCCTTTTCTTCCTTTTCTTTACTAGATCATCTTTACCGAGATCCTCACCAAAGGTAAAATCCTCCATACGGGTAGGGGACTCCTGCTGTATAATGGCTTGCAGCAAACCCCCACTGGCCAGCTCCTCCTCACCGCTCTCCTCTGTCTCCCCATCACTGGAGGGTAGCGCCACCTAGCGGGCTCAGGGTAGCTATCTTGGGGGGGGCTGGGGCTCACACACACTAGGGGTGGCATCCATTTCACTTCCCACAGCCGACTCTCCGCCATCTTCCTCCCCTCCTTCCTCCTCCTCCTCACTGCTCTCCTGAGGGCAGCATGCACCATACTTCCTTTCCTTGAATCTCTCCTCATTAACCAGTTTTTCTTTTAGGAATCCTGCCCCCTCAGATTTTTCTTTTGGCCTCCTCCACCTCCGCCACCTCTATCTTCAGAGCCCGCACCTGGGCAGTGAACTTCTGCCTCTTACCTGTAGAGCCCTGGTCAGCCTGGTAGCGGGCAAATCTCAGGTCCTCTCTCAGACTCCTCAGCTTCCTGCCCAGCTCTTCGTACTCTGCCATCTTTGCTTGTATCCTTGAGCCATATGTCGCCAATGACTCCCTTGGTCCCCATGCCCCCCATTGCTGGGGTTCCGGGGTAACAGAAGGACCGCTGGTCTTTGCTGATGCCTTATGTCCCTCTGATCCGGTCAGGGGAGTGGGCTCCACATTTCTGCGGGCCCTGCTGGAACGTCTCACCCCGACCTTGAATCCGGCTGTAGACACTTTCTTCCCCCCTCTCGCCAGCCGGGAATGAGAGGTAGAAGCCCGAGGCTCCATGCAGGAAAGCCCTCCCAAGGAGCCTGCCACGCTCCTGAGAAAGCCCGATGTAAAAACCTGCTTCTCTGCCTGGAAGTCTGGAGAGTAAATGGAGCCACACCCGACAGCTGCACACACTGAAACCACAGGATGTGCTCTGTGCTGACACCTCTGTCCATGTCAAGAACTGTCCATAGTAGGAGCAAATCCCCATAGCAAACCTATCCTGCTCTGGACAGTTCCTGACATGGACAGAGGTGTCAGCAAATAGCACTGTGGTCAGACTGGAAAGAACTACACAACTTCCTGTGGAGCATACACCAGCTTATAAGTACTGTAAGTATTAAGATTTTAAATAGAAGTAATTTAAAAATATGTTTAACTTTCTGGCACCAGTTGATATAAAATTAATTGTTTTCCAGTGGAGTACCCCTTTAAGTAATTCTGGGAGCTGTATATTTAAATGGTGAAAACATCTTTAACACTTTCCTATTCTGTGGCAACTGGTATATCTGAATTTCTCACAATGCGCTACAACAGTAGTGTCTGTCACAACAGGCTAAAAACTTACTGGGGGGAGGGGGGAGGTATGGGGGTGACACCATTTTCTACCGCACCGGGTGACACCAACCCTAGCAACGCCACTGGGTTACCACACATGTTGCATGGTTAGTGAAACAAAAGTGGAGCAAGGCATAAATGGGCACTATCAATAAAACTAATTGTTGCTATTGCACTTCTTATGGAAAATAAAAAATCTTCTAATTTACTTTGTTTAAAAAAATGACGTTTTCCATGTTTCATTTGTGTTTAAAAAACTGCCACTAGGTGTCTCCCTACTTGTCCAGAGCACATTTTCCCCCCATCTCTTGCACAGACTTTGGAGTCCTGCTGGCCTTGGAAGCCCTAGCCAGTCATAGCTCATCTCGCACTGAACTGCTCTGGGCTGTGTGTAGCAGAGTGAGGGAGGAAGTTCTCCCCTGTATGGCTTCAGATGATGACACGCATGCTGGGTAATGCCCCTTCCCAGTCTGTGAATCTGACTGAGACTGAGGAGAGCAATATCAAGGTAGAAAACTAAAAATTATAAAAGTAAAGTCTGGGAGTGGTTTATCATGATGGGGGCAGTGAACTGGGAGGATTATAAAATTTAACAAGATCATGAGAGGTACTCTTTAATAAATGCCCCCTTTAGTCCTAGAAGGCACTCTGTCTGTAGTATAAAATACATATATATAATCATGGAATGGGTAATTATTCTGAAAAAAAAAAAACTGATTCATGGTTTTAAATGATACATTTGCTACTAAAATGATAACTTACAAGATTAGGAATAATTCTTGTAATGATTCTTTAGGGAAAAATTAGGGAATTTGCAACTCTGGCTTTTTTAGCATATTGCACTATACATGCATCTGTCAACCTCCTACACACACCTGTCCATTATGCATTCTAGCAATGTTTGTGGGTGAAGAACGCTCGGCGCTGTCACATACGTACAGCTCTGCTTTCCTAAACAGTCATCTTCTGTCAGTGGGTAAATGAGGAAATAACTGCGGAGGAAATCACCAGTCACCCTGTTCAGTGCATCAATAAACCTACACGTGAAAACAAATACTGTATACTGAATGTGCGGCATGATAATGTCTAAAAATGTAGATATGATTTATTTTTAAGCCCAGGGTGCTTTATAGCTCTGCTCCATTTGGGACAAAGCAATGATCGTTAACTATCAGGAGTCAGAATCCCATATCTTTTAGATTTTCTGGTAAAGATGTCAGAGGCTCAGGCTGCTGTGATTGGTTATTGTCCATTAACCTTGCTTTGCACTGAAGTTTTTTCCTTGTAAAGAAATTCTGATTGATGACAAAATAATCCCAATATACAACAACTAAACCTGTAAGGGACATAAACACAATCCTCGGCATGACTGGTGGCATGACCCTTTAAAGGACAACTGTCAGTAAACTACCCCACCAGGGAC
Organism: Hyla sarda; assembly: GCF_029499605.1. Classification (NCBI taxonomy): domain Eukaryota; kingdom Metazoa; phylum Chordata; class Amphibia; order Anura; family Hylidae; genus Hyla; species Hyla sarda. The sequence continues at coordinate 96,583,388 of NC_079190.1, forward strand.
GTGCACAGACATTTTGGAGGGCAGGGGCTCAAGTAAAAAAAGAGGGCGCTTCTCATCATTTAAAAACACGTCTGCCAGACTTAATGGGCTGTGGCCCAGGGACACAGTGGACCTCCGGCCAGGCCCCCTTGACATTCCTATCCCCATAAAAGTTTGTGCTTTTGTAAAATCGAGTCAAGAACAGTTTCTCTGAGGTCTGCCATGTGTATATACACTTTGGC